>NC_141834.1:15966507-16181507 GCF_982586985.1 Callionymus lyra
ATACGAGACAAACTGAAGCTAAAGCAACGATGTCTAGGTGACCGTTTTAATATAGTTAAATATTTTATATATACCCAAGTGTCTACTGTGTCAAATGATAAAATTAACCACGCTTGGCTGCTAATTAAGAGCTAATGGGGGGATGATGGGAGATGCTAACCGTGGCTAAGCTAAGCTACTACTGCATCACTGCATCACTGTGAACTCATCTTGACCAGAAACTGTTTCCTTCAACTGAGAAAAATCTCTAAACTTAGGAAAATGTTGTCATAACATGATCTGGAGCTTGTAATCCATGCGTTTGTGTCTTCTCGCCTGGACTATTGTAACAGTTTGTTTTCATGTCTTAATAAGAAGGATCTGTCTCGCCTGCAGTTAATACAAAACGCTCTAGTAGAAGAACTCACATTTCTCCGATCCTTAAAACTCTTCACTGGCTTCCAGTTTCTTTCAGGATCAACTTTAAAATTCTGGTTCTTACCTTCAGATCTATTCATGGTCAGGCTCCTCCTTACATCACTGATCTGATCAAGCCTTACACCCCAGCTCGGGCTCTGAGGTCTGTGGATCAGAATCTACTGATGGTTCCACGAACCAATCCTTCCAGGCTGTTGCTCCTAAGCTTTGGAACGATCTTCCTCTCTCTTTGCGCTTGATGGATCTACTGACTCCTTTAAGAGACATCTTGAGACGTTTTTATTTGTTTAGGCTTTTCCTTGATTTTCTGGAACTCCTGTTGTGTTATCAGTTTTATCTTGACCTTTAAAGTATATACTTTATTGAGTATTGTTTTGATTGTTTAAGCGCTTTGTGACCCTGGTCTGGAAAAGCAAAACAAATAAAAATGACTTACTTACTTTCTTCCTTCATGACAGGGGAGGTCAGGTCACTCAGTCTTCCTGGCACGTACGAGGAAAAGATTCGACATCTGGGCGCAGGTCTGACCAACTTTGTTCGTCTGAAGTCTCTGGATTTGTCCTGCAACGCCCTCGTTTCACTAGAGGTCAGGAGTCATGACGTCATCAATCTTAGTCACAATCTTAAAAAATAATTCTAAACTCTTTTGGTCATGTTTCTCTGCAGGGGGTGGACCAGGTGAAGTCACTGGAGAGACTCGTCCTGTATAACAACCGCGTCCCGTCGCTGGACGAGGTCGATATTCTCTTCAAGCTCCCGGCGTTGAGAGAACTCGACCTCAGGCTGAATCCTCTCGTGGAAAACTACCCGCACTACCGCCCTTACGTGGTGCATGCGGTGCAGAGCCTGCGTAAACTTGGTAGATAATAATCGCAGCAACATTTTGAGTTTTTTTTTGAGATTTTTCATTCGTTTCTTGACGCGTCGCTTGACTTTCCAGACGGACGTTCTGTGAAAAACTCTGAGCGTAATTCTGCCAGGATGCAGTTCTCCTCCGACGATCTACGGCACAAGGGAAGCTCGTCGCTGGATAGTGGCGACAAACAAAGGTAACATTTAATATATTTTGAGAATGATTTGCATATGTGAGCTGCATAAGTTAAGTAATTAAAGTAAAGGTTATTTGTAAAGCGCCTTTCTAGACCAGGATCACAAAGCGCTTGAACAAACACAGTTAAAATACATGCTTTAAAAAGGTCAAGACAACATAAGAAAAACACAGGAGTCCCAGAAATTCAGGGAAAAGCCTGTACAAATAATAAAGTCTTAAGATGCTTCTTGAAGGAGTCAGTAGATCCATCAAGCACAGAGGGAGCAGGAGATGGTTCCAAAGCTTAGGAGCAACAGCCTGGAAGGATTGTGCGCTGAACCATCAGTAGATTCTGATCCACATAGCCAAGAGCCTGAGCTGGAGTGTAAGGCTGGATCAGATCAGTGATGGAAGGTCTGACCATGAATAGATCTGAAAGTAAGAATTGGAATTTTCAAGTTGATCCTGAAAGAAACTGGCAGCCAGTGAAGAGTTTTAAGGATCGGAGAAATGTGAGTTCTTCTACTAGAGCCGGTCAGAATTCTCGCTGCAGAGTTTTGTATTAACTGTAGTCGAGACAGCTCCTTTTTGTATAAACACCAAAATAAACTGACCTGGAATTTACCATTGCTGCATTGTTTTATCTAAATTTCTAGGGACATTCATTTTCAGGAATTCTTTTTTAAACGTTTTTAAACCGTTTTTAAGGGGGTTTTTCTGGATTTTTGAGACTTGAGAAAATCACATTTTCAGAAATTTCTATAACATTATTTTGTGTATTCGGTGATCTGGACTTTGGTTTTGCAGTATTTATTTTTCCTTTTTTTTAAGAGATGTTAAGTTTTGGTCAATTTTTCCAACTTTTTCGATTAAAAAAAACAACTTTTGTTTTACTTTCCAGAATGTTGAGAATTTCGAAAATGACATTTTTGAAAATGTTTCTTTTCTCTTGTGCTCATGTCTTTCAGTACCTTACCTTAGTTTTGTTGTATTTCTTTTAATCTTAGAGACTTAACATTTTGGTTGATTTCGATTTAAATAAAATGTTTTTTCTTTTAATTTAGAGTAAAGTATATGAATTATTTTATGGGGAAAAACAAACAATCCTGTAAAGGCATAATAAACATTAATTTGATAATAAAATCCAACTGTTATACAATGTTTAAAATCTACTTGTGTGTTTTCTTTTCACAGAAGCAGTAATTCCAGGTTGGCTTTAGTCCGGGCTTTAACCAAAAGACTCTCCTACGTGTCTGACAGCAACGGTAATGTTGTCATCCCTGTTAAAATAATGATTCTTTAACCCTACGTGATATAGGACATTTTAGCAAAAATGTTAAATTGTTTTTATGGTTTTTAAATTTAGTTATTTTCTGACATTTATAGATTAAGCTGTTATTAGTGTTTTTTCTCTCACAGTCATGTTCGTCTCCTATTTTTTTAGGGTCCAGAGAGGAATTTTTGAACGACTCAACCCGACAGAAAACTTCCACTTCTGTCCAGGTAATGTTTGGTCTGATCGTCAAATGTCAGTCTTTACCACCCCCATATATTAATGCTAAATTATATTATATATTATAATATATTAATACCTGGTCTTATTTTTTAGGAAGCAGCCAAGTCGATTCTCAGACCTCGTTCCATAATGAGTGGTAGGTTTTGGTTTTACATAGAAGAAGTTACGACTATAATTAAAATGAACGCTTCATGAAGTCGCCACTAGGTGGCAGCAGAAACCGTTTTTACTCACTCACGTTTTCTTTCTGTCAGACGACGTCAAGTTGCAAAAGTCTATTGAAGGGAAAAATGAAAAAAACTCAGGCAAAGGAACTTCCAAGCCCAAAGTGTCCTTTGGAGAGTATGTTGAGAAGCACAGTCCAGTGCGTGAGCCGCCGACGAGATGGGAACGCGCTGGTTTGTTGCCATTATTCTGTGACTAACAAAAAAAAAAGGTACAAAATAAAACCTTTATCTTCATTTTTATTAGATGGTTACAAATCCATCGGACATGGATTGTATCTCTCCGACCCCTCCAACCCTGTTCTGCATCCTCCACGACTGACGTCGAAAAAAAACGATGAAACAACAACACCAGGACCAGACAAAAAGAAAATGGTGGGTTTTCTTTAGTTTAGATGATTCTGCTCAGTGTTTATTGTACGATGGCATCACTTGTGTTCCGTACATCCTCTCAGGGGAGGTATAGGAAACCTCTGGAGATGCTCCTCAACCTTCTTGATAAATACTGGTCCAGCCCAAGGTCGCTTCATCAAAATAACAACTTCCTCTGTGAGTTAATTGTGGGATGGTGTCGTCTCCTGTCTCGTTGTAGTTTCCTGAAACTCGTGAGATTATTATTCTATTTATTATTTCTGTCTCCAGCTCAGTGTGTTCACATCTTATCGATGATGGAAACTGATTTATCCACTCGGGAGGCAGAGGTCACGGCCTTAAAGCAGGAAGTCACCTCGTTGAAGTCTCAAGCGTCCGCTCAGGACGAGAAGCAGAAATCGGAAATTTGCAACTTTTCCGATCAGCTGGAGGAATCTCGCTCGGCCATGGTGAGAAGAAGTTGTCACTCATCATCATTAGATTAGAAATAACTTTATTGATCCCATGGTAAAATGCAAGGTATTTTTGCAGGGGTGTGTATTGTTATAAGAATCTGACGATACAATATGTATCACGATACAGAGACAGAAAATATGATATATTGTGATACTAACGATATATTTATAGTATTGTCAAGTACTTGACTCTGGTGTTGTAGAATTTACAGACCACATGACTCTTGACGAAGTCGTAACTGCTTTCATTTGTTTTGAAACCAAACTGTGTCCAAACATCAGCTTTAAAAGCTACTGGAGTCGACTGTATCCTCTCGTCCTCAGTCAACGTTGTGACCTTGCGGAACTGTATCGTTCCTTTGGCTGCAGAGGATGTAATGTCTGCTGCCATCTAGTGGTTGGAAGTTTGATTGCAACACAAAAATGTAACACTTTATTGAAATATGAACCATAACAGAACTTGATAATACAATAAAATCAATTTTAAAAGCTAAAGAAAGAAAACTATTCCAAAAAAATTAAATAAATATGTGCAAACATCAGCAATGTATCCTCTCGTCCTCAGTCATTTCTTTGTTTCTTTAGCTTTGGAGGACTAATGACAAATTTTTAAATGCAACAAATTAACAAATGCTGGGGATCTTTGCATGTTCATTGTAAGTTAAGAAATCAAATTATTTTATTCACTGTTATTCAAAAATAAACCATAAAAAATAAAATTTGAAAGACAATAAAAAAAATTCTTGTATATATGAAGTGTACAAATGTTTTCTTACACGTCTAGAAATGAAGAGTTTAACTTTTGATCTGATCAGGTGAAGCTCAACCAGCAGCTGAACCTGGTGATGGAGGAAAACGTGACGCTGCAGAAACGACTCGTCAAGATCGAGCGACAACATTTCAAGTTCATGATGAAAAGCTCTCCTCTCTGTCAGATCAAAGGTGAGCAGACATGATTTTTAACTTTCTAATCTCTTTCTTTTTTGACTGATTTGTGTGTTTTATAGAAGCACAAACTGAAGTGATGGAGCTGAGGAAAGAGATCGAGGGTCTGCGGGAGAAAGTGCTGGATGTTGACAAAGTTGCTGATTGAGAAACCACAGGTAGAATCATGCCTTCTTTTTTTTATGGTTTTGGCTGTTTAAAGTGGAATCTCTGCGCCGATAAAATGATCTCACGTCTAAATCAGCTCTCCTCGGTGCCGTCGATTGATTTATCTCTCTGTGCCGGCTGCAGGTTGCTGGGTGGCGAGGAAAAACCGAAAAGGGAATTTAGCCACGGAAAAAAGTATTAATAATAACGGTCATGATCACATTGTTTGCACGTCGAATGCTTGGATTCATATTTAAAAAGTCTGCGTGATCCTGCTGTAAACACTTGACAGAGCTCGCTCATTCATTCAGGAAAGTTTGTGTACGAGTGTGTGACAGGGCTGTTGGCTTGACGAATCATTCGCTGGATTGTTATTGAGATCGGCGTTGTATTTCCCCGGCTCGGCGGCGAGATGTGCTGTGTCTCAAATCGCATACTTGCGTACTAAAAGTTAGTATTTTTAGTGCGTTAGTGCGTCTCAATTCTTAGTATGCGAAATTTAGTGCGCCATGCATACTAAATTGGCGTACTAACACGCCCACAAAACTGAGCATGGTTCGATGGACACTAAACACACTAAACAGCCGCCATCTTAGTGACGTTTTAAACGGAAGTTACGTCATATATAAATGCATATATATACATATACATAAGTGTATTTTCCGCAGCAGTAGGAGGATGAACGCGTCTTCGCTGCTGATACCAGCTTAAATATCTTGTGATTATTTAGATTCTCATATTTTTTCTTTATTTCTTTTTCCAAAGTTGCAATACGTGCTGCCAGCAGGTGTCGATAGCGTTCAAACAGCTGGTTGAAACATCGTTAAATAGAAGTAGAAGAAGAAGCCGTCATGTGATTTCCGGTTAGTGTGTAGCAGCAGAGTTTGATTTGAGACATACTATCTGTGGAGAATTTGCGTACTAGTTAGTACGTACACTAAACTGATGCATACTAACTTCTAGCATACTAAGAGTAGTATGCGATTTGAGACACAGCAATGGCGTCTGCTCGTCCCCCTCCCTCTTTCTTTTTTAGGTCAGCCGTGTCTCCATCTGCTTTGTAGGCCGCGGCGAAATGAATGCATCTTCAGTCCAGCTGCGCTGTGACTTTATTTATACCTCTACCTCCAGGGCACACACACACAATACGATGCTGAGCTAGTACTATGTATCTGTCACTCATGGATGGTGGGATTCCAAAGGAAGGAAAAATGTTTGAAATGAAAAAACAAAAGTCGTCGGCAGAGATAATTTTTATTTTCAATAATGCACGACAACTCATTAACACACAGTAAAAGGTCGAGGGAACGGAAACACTCTGCATGCACCGGGGCGACAATAGTACACGACATGTTATTTTTTCGTATAAAACACACTGATCCTCCACGTTAAAAGGTGCACGGTATTTGGCATGAAGCACGAAAGAACAAGTCTACTTCAGTCGACAGAAAAATACTATTAATTAGCTGCTATTTTTGTTACTCTTTAATGCACGATTCTTCATCAGCTGAGACCACAGGCAGTGTAGGACGACGAAACACCACGTTGGGAAGTTATCTTACAAATGTTTCTTCTTTAGTATGTTTAAAAATGTCAGCGTTTAACAAGCAAAACTGTTTTGTATGGAAGTAAATCAGTGGCATCAGAATATTAAATGGTTGATTTTTTACATTTCAAAACATTGAAACTTGAATTACTTTTTTATTGCAGTTAATTATTAAATTCACAATGTCTATATTGAAAGTTTTTCTTTAATCATTTAAATCAGAATCTGAAAATATTCAAAATGATTTTTTTACACATAGTTTGATATTCTAATTCCAATACATAAAAAATACATAAATTCAATATTTTTTAATCCGTAGCTTTTTAAATTAAATATAATTGTATCTGGTAATATAGAAATATTATACCAATATTTTTATATTGAATTTAAAAGTCTACCTATCAAATGTATTCAATTGAAACATATTATTTTTCAAGTATTGGAATTGGAATATTAATCTCTATGTCAAATAATTCATTTTTTATGAATAAATATGTATTTTTAAATTACATTGTATTGAAAAAACACAAATTAGTGAACTTAAATGGTCAATAAACATAGTTTATATGTTTAATAAACAACATTTCAATAAAGGAAAATCAAGTAAAAAAAATGTAGCATTTGAATGTTAAATTTAAACATTCTATATTCTGATTGGACTTTATTCCATACTGTATCCCTTCTTGAATTTTAAATTGTCAAATGACGATCTCACACATGCAGGTTTATTTAGCTGAAATAATCCACTGCTTGTTTATTTTGAATATTTAACGAATAAAAAACGACACATCACTTAGTATTTCAAAAATACTCCAATGTATCAACTGCTATCATTTCTATGCCTCTGAATCAAATGCAGTTCACACGACATGCACAGCAACACGTAATGGCGCCAGTGTCAGAAATCTTTTTAAAATATACACCACAAATATATGTATATATTACAACTAAAGGTATATAAATCTGATAAGGGATAACATCAAATCCTGTCGTTAAAAATACAATCTTGTACAACTAAAGCTGCAGGAGCTTTTCGTCAGTTGACTTCGACGAGGGTTTAATAGACGAGTTTATTTGATAAGAAACATCCGACGGGAGGATTGTAAACTTGAGTTATGTACAAAAAAACCTCAATATCAAGCTTGAAAAATGTTAAGTATGATTATTTTTTTTGGCTGGAACATGAATCTCCTGATGGATTGACCTGAAGGAAAACCTTTAAGACGAACAGCTAACACTCGAAGACGTCAAAGAAATGCCGCCGGAATACTTTTTAAAAACATGCGCCAAATACTGCTGGAAGGCTACAAAAAAATGGATTTCTGGATCTGAATCTGGGTCTAGAAAAAGTGCGATGAATGAATCTTACTCTTGTGTTTGTTTGTCTTGGCATGTTGTTGGTCGTTGTGCTCAATAAATATAAGGCCCTCTCACAACAGCAACGCTGATTATTAATAGCATTTTGTTTGTGCTTTTCTTCACTGTTTTTTGGCAGTAACTCGCTCTCAGACAGGAATGTACCAGCTGGTGATGACTTTGTAAAAATAGATGTAAACACTTTTCCAGTTCTCACATAAAGAGAAGAACCCGACAACGACAAAAAAAAAAAACTTCTCTTACACAAAATAGACAAGTGGGAAAATATATGGAAATGTTTCTTTTGTTTTTTAAAATCGATTCTTTTTTTTTTTTAAATAGAAAACCATGAGGAGATCAAATGTTTCTGCTGCCTTCACTCGGGTTTGTTGGTTTTCTTCTCGTACGACCCTTTGTGCTTGTACCCGGACACGTACCCCGAGGTGTCCACGACGTCCACTCGTCCGGCCTTTCCCTTCCCGCGACCGGAGTTGTCGAAGCGCTCCTTGTGCGACCCTGTAAACTTGGTGGTGTCGGTCAGACGACTCACCGTCGGCGAAGCCACCGCTCTCTGCGAGAAAAAGAAGAAAAAACGCTAGTTTATGTCGGAAGTACGACGTATTGATCGGGGCTGTACCGTGACTCCGGCGATGACCGGCGACTTCCCCTCGATCAGCTTGAAGACCTCGGCCTCGGCCTCTTCTCCGCTCTTCTCCTTGTACTTCTTCCTGGCCAGCTCGCCCAGAGCGGCCTTGAACTCGTCGTAGGTGATGGTGCGACAGGATTTCTTCCTGGATCCCAAAGAGAAGACGACGTTATTAGAAAGATCGCTCAAAAATAATAAACAAGAAGATTCCACCATGTCTGCACTCTCTTCTTCGCCTTTTGTTTTTCCTTACTCTCAATACAATGACTATCTGCAAACATCAAAGTCCGATAATTTTTTTAAAATCTTAAAACGTATAAAAACGTATCTTTTAAGTTAATTATCGCAATTTTATCTTTGTTCGGACACTTTTAAAATCAGACTGTAGTTAGCATTAGGAGCTAATACATGTGCTAAGTCTTTACTGATGCATATATTTCTGGTTATGGTGTATACAAATATTGCTTTTCATTTATTGCTTTTCTCTTACTTACTTTCCATTGCTCTAAAAATACCTCAACATTTACCACTATATCATCAGCAAACATCATATTCCAAAAATGTATCATGTTTTTCATTAAAACGCATGTTTAAAGTATGTATTTTTCACAAATTCTCTTTTGAAACGTGGCCGCATTTAAAACCTGACGACACAATAAACGATGCAATTAAATCATCACTCAAAGTGCAGTAATAAACGATACAATACATGTTATCATATTTTGTTGTTAAATATGCAAAAAAAAATCACTTTTTAATATGTTTTATTTGTTATGCGGTAGATACTTTTTCTAGCCTGATCTGATTGCGATGCTAGCAAATGGCAACACGTAACCACGTTGTACTGCATTTATATAGAATTGTTTATTCACCGCTTAATGGTGAATAAAGAGTTTCAAGAGCGGCCTTGAACTCGTCGTACGTGATGGTGCGACAGGATTTCTTCCTGGATCACAAAGAGAAGACGACATTATTAGAAAGATCGCTCAAAAATAATAAACAAGAAGATTGCACCATGTCTGCACTCTCTTCTTCGCCTTTTGTTTTTCCTCACTCTCGATACAATCACTATATAATCGGCAAACATCAAAGTCCAAAAATGCAATGGTTTCTTTTATCTCGATTAAAACGTATCTTTTAAGTTAATTCTTGCAATTTTATTTCGTTCGGACACTTTTAAAATCATGCTTTGTTTAGCATTAGGAGCTAATACACATGCTAAGTCTTTCCTGATACATATATTTCTAGTTATATTAGTTAAGTAACCTAAAATAAGTAAATAAGTAAAGTAAAATGGCGTATACAAATATTGATTTTCAATAAATGAAAAGCAATATTTGTATACACCATAACCATATTGCTTTTCTCTTACTTTCCATTGCTCTAAAAATATCTCAACATTAACCACTATATCATCAGCAAACATCATATTCCAAAAATGTATCATGTTTTTCATTAAAACGCATGTTTAAAGTAAGTATTTTTCACAAATTCTCTTATGAAACATGGCCACATTTAAAACATGACTACACAATAAACGATCACTCAAGTGCAGTAATAAACGATACAATACATGTTATCGTAATATTTTGCTGTTAAATATGCAAAAATACCCACCTTTTAATATGTTTTATTTGTTATGCGGTAGATACTTTTTCTAGCCTGATCGGATTGCGATGCTAGCAAATGGCAACACGTAACCACGTTGTACTGCATTTATATACAATTGTTTATTCACCGCTTAATGGTGAATAAAGAGTTTCAAGAGCGGCCTTGAACTCGTCGTAGGTGATGGTGCGACAGGATTTCTTCCTGGATCCCAAAGGGAAGACGACGTTATTAGAAAGATCGCTCAAAAATAATAAACAAGAAGATTCCACCATGTCTCTCTTCTTCGCCTTTTGTTTTTCCTCACTCTCGATACAATCACTATATAATCGGCAAACATCAAAGTCCAAAAATGCAATGGTTTCTTTTATCTCGATTAAAACGTGTCTTTTAAGTTAATTCTCGCAATTTTATTTCGTTTCGGACACTTTTAAAATCAGACTTTGGTTAGCATTAGGAGCTAATACACGTGCTAAGTCTTTCCTGATATATATGTTTCTAGTTAGATTAGTTTAGTAACCTAAAATAAATAAATAAGTAAAATTGTGTATACAAATATTGCTTTTCATTTATTGCTTTTCTCTTACTTACTTTCCATTGCTCTAAAAATACCTCAACATTTACCACTATATCATCAGCAAACATCATATTCCAAAAATATATCATGTTTTTCATTAAAACGCATGTTTAAAGTATGTATTTTTCACAAATTCTCTTTTGAAACGTGGCCGCATTTAAAACCTGACGACACAATAAACGATGCAATTAAATCATCACTCAAAGTGCAGTAATAAACGATACAATACATGTTATCATATTTTGTTGTTAAATATGCAAAAAAAAATCACTTTTTAATATGTTTTATTTGTTATGCGGTAGATACTTTTTCTAGCCTGATCTGATTGCGATGCTAGCAAATGGCAACACGTAACCACCTTGTACTGCAATTATATAGAATTGTTTATTCACCGCTTAATGGTGAATAAAGAGTTTCAAGAGCGGCCTTGAACTCGTCGTACGTGATGGTGCGACAGGATTTCTTCCTGGATCCCAAAGAGAAGACGACGTTATTAGAAAGATCGCTCAAAAATAATAAACAAGAAGATTCCACCATGTCTGCACTCTCTTCTTCGCCTTTTGTTTTTCCTCACTCTCGATACAATCACTATATAATCGGCAAACATCAAAGTCCAAAAAGGCAATGGTTTCTTTTATCTCGATTAAAACGTATCTTTTAAGTTAATTCTCGCAATTTTATTTTGTTTCGGACACTTCAAATCAGACTTTGGTTAGCATTAGGAGCTAATACACGTACTAAGTCTTTCCTGATACATATATTTCTAGTTAGATTAGTTAAGTAACCTTAAATAAATAAATAAGTAAAGTAAAATGGCGTATACAAATATTGATTTTCATTTATTGCTTTTCTCTTACTTCCATTGCTCTAAAAATACCTCAACATTAACCACTATCATCAGCATGTCATCAGCAAACATCATATTCCAAAAATGTACGGTCTTTTTCATTAAAATGCATGTTTAAAGTATATTTTCACAAATTCTCTTTTGAAACATGGCCACATTTAAAACATGACTACACAATAAACGATCACTCAAGTGCAGTAATAAACAATACAATACATGTTACTGTAATATTTTGCTGTTAAATATGCAAAAATGCCCACCTTTTAATATGTTTTATTTGTTATGCGGTAAATACTTTTTCTAGCCTGATTGGATTGCGATGCTAGCAAATGGCAACACGTAACCACCTTGTACTGCATTTGTATAGAATTGTTTATTCACCGCTTAATGGTGAATAAAGAGTTTCAAGAGCGGCCTTGAACTCGTCGTAGGTGATGGTGCGACAGGATTTCTTCCTGGATCACAAAGAGAAGACGAAGTTATTAGAAAGGTTGCTCAAAAATAATAAACAAGAAGATTCCACCATGTCTGCACTCTCTTCTTCGCCTTTTGTTTTTCCTCACTCTCGATACAATCACTATATAATCGGCAAACATCAAAGTCCAGAAATGCAATGGTTTCTTTTATCTCGATTAAAACGTATCCTTTAAGTTAATTCTCGCAATTTTATTTATTTACTTTTAAAATCAGACTTTGGTTAGCATTAGGAGCTAATACACATGCTAAGTCTTTCCTGATATATATGTTTCTAGTTAGGTTAGGTTAGTAACCTAAAATAAATAAGTAAAATTGTGTATACAAATATTGCTTTTCATTTATTGCTTTTCTCTTACTTACTTTCCATTGCTCTAAAAATACCTCAACATTTACCACTATATCATCAGCAAACATCATATTCCAAAAATGCGATAGATACTTTTTCTAGTCTGATCGGATTGCAATGCTAGCAAATGACAACACGTAACCACGTTGTACTGCAATTATATACAATTGTTTATTCATATTCCAAAAATGTATGATCTTTTTCATTAAAATGCATGTTTAAAGTATGTATTATTCCCAAACTCCCTTTGAAACATGGCCACATTTAAAACCTGACGACACAATAAACCATGCAATTAAATCATCACTCAAAGTGCAGTAATAAACGATACAATACATGTAATATTTTGCTGTTAAACATGCAAAAAAAAGCACTTTAATTTGTTTTATTTGTTAATGCGTTAGATACTTTTTCTAGTCTGATCGGATTGCGATGCTAGCAAATGGCAACACGTAACCACGTTGTACTGCAATTATATACAATTGTTTATTCATATTCCAAAAATGTATTATGTTTTTTCATTAAAACGCATGTTTAAAGCATGTATTTTTTTTCACAAATTCTCTTTTGAAACGTGGCCACATTTAAAACCTGACGACACAATAAACGATGCAATTAAATCATCACTCAAAGTGCAGTAATAAAGGATACAATACATGTTATCGTAATATTTTGCTGTTAAATATGCAAAAAAAAAAAACTTTTTAATATGTTTTAATTGTTAATGCGGTATATACTTTTTCTAGCCTGATCTGATTGCGATGCTAGCAAATGGCAACACATAACCACGTTGTACTGCAATTATATACAATTGTTTATTCATATTCCAAAAATGTATTATGTTTTTTCATTAAAACGCATGTTTAAAGCATGTATTTTTTTTCACAAATTCTCTTTTGAAACGTGGCCACATTTAAAACCTGACGACACAATAAACGATGCAATTAAATCATCACTCAAAGTGCAGTAATAAAGGATACAATACATGTTATCGTAATATTTTGCTGTTAAATATGCAAAAAAAAAAAACTTTTTAATATGTTTTAATTGTTAATGCGGTATATACTTTTTCTAGCCTGATCTGATTGCGATGCTAGCAAATGGCAACACGTAACCACGTTGTACTGCATTTATATTGAAATGTTTATTCACCGCTCAATGGTTTACAAATTCTTAATATCTATCTTTAGTTTATGTACTTGACAACTGTATAAACAACTGGCTATTAGGAGCTAACGAACTTCCTAGCTTGTGATAGCAGTTTAATTTAAGTCTTTCTCTGTGGTTATGGTGTAGATTTAGATTCTCTACACAATGGTGCAACACGAGTTGCACTATTATCTGAACTTGGTAATGTCTACTGTTTTTTTTTTTGTTGGTATTTAAAAACCGTTGTTGGCGGAAATAGGAAATACTTGACACACGCAGCTTGTTGATGCGATCACTATCACTTCCTGCTTCAAAGTGTGGATCATCTATAAAGTCTCCAGCAGCCTCTCTTGACCCCGATCCACCCCTCAGATGTTTGTGCACGACATGTGATTATTTCAAACCGTTGAAGCTCGAGTGCTTCAAGCGCAGCTAGAAACAACACTCATTAGTAACAATAAGTTGTTGACCAAAAAGCACACATCGTCGACATCATCCGTCACTCTCCCCTCGAAAATCCAGTTCCTCCTGTTTTGCTTCTGGCCATTTCAACCGGTGCATAGTAACACAAACACAAACAGCAAATCTCCACGGCGATGAAGTAGCGAAACAACCTATAAAGCCTTCCATCTCCCCGGGAAACCCGCTGTCATGGTTACCGAGTCACAGTAAACACCCTTTGGTGTGTATGCGTCGAGGGCGGTAGAGGTGTGTGTGTGTGTGTGTGTGTGGGGGGGGGGGGGTTCTTATGAATTTGATTCATTTGGTGACAAGTTTTGTTTGGGAATTCTATCCGGGAGCACCATTCCTAAGAGAGCGAAGTTCTAGCTGCTGTTTTGATTAGAATTGGCTCCGATAAACTTTCTAAAGCTAGCTTTGAAAACTGAATAACTGGAGCTTGACTAGCTTAGCTAGCAGGTCAACCATTCAGTTTAAAATGTCCTTCACTTCATCACATTTTCCTTTTCTAACTCTGAGTTAGTGGGTTGTCATGGTAACCTTAGTGGACCCTACATTGCTACAGAAAAAAAGAATCACAAATGGATGAAATTGAAAAGTAACTTGCTATATTTTTATGTTTTTATTTGTTCAGGCTTTTCCTTGATTTTCTGGAACTCCTGTTGTGTTCTCAGTTTTATCTTGACCTTTAAAGTATATACTTTATTGAATATTGTTTTGATTGTTTAAGCGCTTTGTGACCCTGGTCTGGAAAAGCGCTATATAAATAAAAATGACTTACTTACTTACTATCTTGGGACCTTGGCTCATGAAAGCATTTAAAATATGTCAGAGAAACGTTGTCTGTGTAATAGAAACGACATGTTAGCGTTATGGGATGGTATGTAAAACTGTGGGGCGGACGTAAGTAAAAATGTATAAGTAATTAATTAATTAATTAATTAATCTTGTCTATGTGAAATAGCTTTATTTACAATGTGTCCGAACTTTTAAATATATATTTTATTGGGTATTTCGCTTTATGACCCTGGTCTGGAAAAGCAACAAATATTACTTGCTTACTTACTTACAGTTAAGATGCAAATATTAATGTTCATTTTTGTGTTGCAATCAAACTTCCAACCACTAGAGGGCAGCAATAATTAGATCCTCCACAGCTTAAGTAACAATGGCATCCCGCTAGATCCTGGCGATGACTGAGGACGAGAGGATACAGTCGGCTCCAGAAGCTTTTAAACCCGCCGTTAGGAAATATTTTGGTTTTAAAACAAATGAAAGCAGTTGTGACTTCGTCGAGAATCATGTGGTCTGTAAATTCTGCAACACCAGAGTCAAGTACTCGACAATACTACAAAGATCCCAAAGATGACTGAGGACGAGAGGATACAGTCGACTCCAGCTGCTTTTAAAGCTGATGTTTGGACATATTTTGGTTTGAAAACAAATGAAAGCAGTTACGACTTCGTCGAGAGTCATGTGGTCTGTAAATTCTGCAACACCAGAGTCAAGTACTCGACAATACTACAAATATATCCTTGTTACTACAGTATCACGATATTTGTTATTGTTGTACACGTACCGTATCATCCGATTCTTGCAAATACACAGCCCTACAATTTACCTTGCATTTTACCAAGGGACCAATAAAGTTACATTTAATGGCAGAACTTAACCTCACATGTATTATTATTATTATTCCATGTGACTTTTTCCAGACATCGTAAAATCTTTCACGCTCTTCATTAAAATGACTAAAAAAGTGTTCTTTATATTAACATCAAGACACTAATGATGTAATTCACAACCCTTCAATTAACAATACTGATCCTGACACACTTCTACATGTACGATCGCTCATGAAATGGACCGTATGAGGCTGACCTGCTTCCACGGCCACCATCGGAGATGATCCACGAGAAGCAGAAGGATTCTTTTCATGCCCTCATACTTCTGCGCCGACTGCAGTCGAGCTCAATGCAAACAAAACACTATCTTTAGCCCGACTCGGCTAATTAATCAGTCTACGTTTCTAGAACCTCATTCATAGTTTATGTTATTGTGTTCCGTCTCTGGAGCAGTCGTGCATCCATCCGGGCTCCAAGCATCGACTCGCTCAGCCGTACCTTTATTAGCCTCAGTGCTCATCAGGCCGGTTTAATTTTCGCAGGCGAAGCTCGCAGATTAAAAAGCAAAGTCGTCTGGCGTGGCAGGATTCAAGGGTTCAGTCATGCCTGTGCAATAAAATTGTTGCACCCCCATCCCCCCACTTTCTGAGTCACTTTACATGCAACGCTTTAGCACACATTCAAATCCGCTACAACAACAAATATTTCTGAGAAAGCACATTTATTTATCCGAATATGTAAAGCGTTCTCCAGGATTTTAATGAGCCGAAATTATTTTTTAACACTGCAACTCCATTAAAGTACTATTAGAAAATCAACCACTGTTTTTTTTAATTATAATTACTGTAAAAAGGAGCTGATTAAAGAAGTGTTTTGGCTTCTTTTAATACTTCAAATTTAATTAAATCTTATATCAGTCTTGTAAAAACAACAACAACTTGATATTAGTGGCAAAAAAAAATGGAAAAACTAGAAAAATGCATTTCCAGAAGAAAATGCAGTGTGAATGCTGAACCTCCTGTGCTGTGGAAGTAGTAGTGGAATTACTATTAAAAATAGAAGTAGTAGAAAAGTAAAAGTTGTAGTGGAAGTAGTATTAAAAGCAGAAGAAGTGGAATTAATAGTTAAAGCAGAAGTGAAATTAGTAGTAAAAACAGAAGTAGTAGAAAAATAAAAGTAGTAGAAGAATTAGTAGTAAAAGTAGAAGAAGTAGTAGTATTAGTAGTTGAAGTAGTCGTGGTAGTATTAGTGGAATTATTAGTTGAAGTAGAAGTAGTGGAATTAGTAGTAAAAGTAGTAGAAAAGTAAAAGTATTAGTAGAATTAGTAGTAAAAGTAGAAGTAGTAGTTGTAGTAGTGGGGTAGAAAAAGAGGAATAAAAGAAAGGGTGGAATAGATAAAAGAAAACTAGAACATAGCCCGCATTTCGGGAAACAAGCTGAATTTATAAAAGTTTGAACGGTTAAAATCGGATAAAATTTGTGGGAGGAGATGCGGAACAAAGTTAAGGTCAGAAGAAAACAGGATCTCAATTGTGTGAATGCTTCCCAGATTTATTGTGTGAATGCTTCCCAGCATTCACACAATAAATCCAGGTATTATTTCTGTAGCGGCAAAGATCATCTATACCGATCACAGGAGGTCCTTTGTGTTGTTCAGCGTTAGCTAAAATTAAAACACAATTTCCGTCCCCTTGTTGGTCATGTTAGCTCCAACTATTTTAGGGTAAAATTGTTGATGTTCAAATGTACCGTTTGTGTAAATGTGTGTGGAATACTCGCAACTTCATATTGTTGAATTAATTAACTAAATAAATACACTTAAACGTCAAAACATACTTGTATACTTGTTCTGGTTTAACGTCACAAAAGAAAATAAACATATACTTTTTAGTCGCTAACAGGAAGTGGCCGTGCCAGCTGTTGTAAAAATGGCTTCTTAACTGCACATGGTATGTTTATTAAACTTGTGAGAAGATTACTACCGAGCTAAGTAAGGAAGTCCTTCCTACACAAAGTCATATAGAGACACAGAGATATGGAACCTTTTTGACCACACTTAAGTGGAATTGAACCTTCATACAAAAAGCAGCAGCACTCGCAGCCACGTGAAAAGCGATGTGCTTTGTGCTCTTTGTGACAACAATATTTAGGTCAAAGCTTGTTTTTTAATAGACTAGCTCGGCAACAAGAGATGAGTCGACGTAGCCAGAGGAGATCTTACGATGAGCCACACGCCGGCCTTTCACTCCGGCTGCTTCTCCCGACCATCACTTAAAGACGGCGACGAGGCAGCTTGTCTCTCCGACGTCGAAACATTTGAAATACTTCTGTCCTCAAGACGTGAAGCTGATTTATTACTCAAAGTTTTCTGCCTTCATTTTTACAGTTTGTGACGATGTTACAGAAGCAATTGTTGAAAAAAAAAGGTTTCATATTGTAGTTTGTTTTGGGAATCATTTGTTAGACCACAGTTGCTCTTGTTTCTGAGAACTACACTTGGTACTGAGTACTACACTTGGTTCTGAGTACTACACTTGGTTCTGAGTTCTACACTTGGTTCTGAGTTCTACACTTGGTTCTGAGTTCTACACTTGATTCTGAGTACTACACTTGGTTCTGAGTTCTACACTTGGTTCTGAGTTCTACACTTGGTTCTGAGTTCTACACTTGATTCTGAGTACTACACTTGGTTCTGAGTACTACACTTGGTTCTGAGTACTACACTTGGTTCTGAGTACTACACTTGGTTCTGAGTACTACACTTGGTTCTGAGTTCTACACTTGGTTCTGAGTTCTACACTTGGTTCTGAGTTCTACACTTGATTCTGAGTACTACACTTGGTTCTGAGTACTACACTTGGTTCTGAGTTCTACACTTGGTTCTGAGTTCTACACTTGATTCTGATTACTACACTTGGTTCTGAGTACTACACTTGGTTCTGAGTACTACACTTGGTTCTGAGTTCTACACTTGATTCTGAGTACTACACGTGGTTCTGAGTATTACACGTGGTTCTGAGTACTACACCTGGTACTGAGTACTACACTTGGTTCTGAGTACTACACTTGGTTCTGGGTACAACACTTGGTTCTGAGTACAACACTTTGTTCTGAGTACTACACTTGGTTCTGGGTACTACACTTGATACTGAGTACTACACTTGGTTCTGAGTACTACACTTAGTTCTGAGTACTGAGGCTGAAAGTTTAATTGCAACACAAAAATAAACACACGCTACAGTACTATTGAATATCGATACAGTATCGTAAAAATAAATCAGTTGGCTATTAGTACGTATTAAGGTACTTTTCTTACGTCCCTACTCTATATTGACTCAACATGTTTTTATCAGCCATAAAAACCCATGAATCCTGTTTGTTGTCAACACATCTTAAGAGGGCAATATTTCTTCGTCATCAAATCCACTTGGTCAAAAGTTCAGTCTGTGTAAGAACTCGAATCCCATCATGATACGGCAGCACATACCTGCTCAGGGACTGGTTTACTCAGGAATTATTTTGGTAAATACTTGGCTAAAAAAACTATGTCCTTAAACAAATCTATCAGATGTTTTGGGAATCATTTGTTAGACCACAGTTGCTCTTGTTTCTGAGTACTACACTTGGTTCTGAGTACTACACTTGGTTCTGAGTATTACACGTGGTTCTGAGTACTACACTTGGTACTGAGTACTACACTTGGTTCTGAGTACTACACTTGGTTCTGGGTACTACACTTGATTCTGGGTACAACACTTGGTTCTGAGTACAACACTTTGTTCTGAGTACTACACTTGATTCTGAGTACTACACTTGGTTCTGAGTACTACACTTGTTTCTGAGTACTACACTTGGTTCTGAGTATTACACTTGGTTCTGAGTACTACACTTGGTACTGAGTACTGAGGCTGAAAGTTTAATTGCAACACAAAAATAAACACACGCTACAGTGCTATTGAATATCGATACAGTATCGTAAAAATAAATCAGTTGGCTATTAGTACGTATTAAGGTACTTTTCTTACGTCCCTACTCTATATTGACTCAACATGTTTTTATCAGCCATAAAAACCCATGAATCCTGTTTGTTGTCAACACATCTTAAGAGGGCAATATTTCTTCGTCATCAAATCCACTTGGTCAAAAGTTCAGTCTGTGTAAGAACTCGAATCACATCATGATACGGCAGCACATACCTGCTCAGGGACTGGTTTACTCAGGAATTATTCTAGTAAATACTTGGCTAAAAAAACTATGTCCTTAAACAAATCTATCAGATCTAAGATCTGCTCCGTTGGAGCCGCTTCATGAGGGTTCGGGCGGCAGCTCGGCGTGACTCACGGCGCAGTCATCTGTGCCGCCGCTACTGTAATGGTTCACCAAGGCGGTCCTTGCAGTGACACGTCGGCGCCGCCCTCACATCTGGACCTTTATTCTAAACCTGTGCAGTGGACTCACTTGACTTTGCTGAAGACGATGTCGACGTCGGTCAGGGTGATGTTCTTGCCGTCAATCACGCCGCAGTCCTTGCAGAGTTTGGACCAGTTCTTCCCGTGCAGCTCCTTGCCGGTGGCCCTCGTGTCCCCGTGGATGGCGAATCGTCTAAACGACTCCTCCAGAGCCGTGACCTCCACCGGCGTGGACGAGCCGGCGCCGCCGTTGCTGGTGCCGTTGGACTCGGTGGAGAGACGCTTGGACGCCCGGTCCCTGGATTGTTCTGCGTGAGGCCTCATCACGGCGGGGGCCGCGGTCATGTTGGGGTGTTTGGCCGTTTGGACCTTGAAGTCCTCGATGGTGTCCCTGAGAGTGTTGGGACGGTTAAGTTAAGTCATTAAGTTAACGATTTACATTTAAACAAGTTCATTTAAAGAAGAGTTCCATCTATTTATAAAACAAAATAAACATAATAAACAGAATAAAAAGGTCATAAAAACCTTTTCTTTTTTATTTAACTCTGGAAAATCTTGACTTTAACTTTCTTATTTTTCTTTTAGTTGAAATATGGTTATTATGTAACCCCACAAACGTGATCGCAAAGATAGTGAATTCACCCTGAAGAGAAGTCACTCGTTGTGGTTAGTGTCGTGAGAAACGAGTCCTTTATTAGACATGTTTTTTATTTTGTATGGACATCTGATCACTCAAGACTTTTGTTGAATAAATAGACATTAAATTAACAATTATTGCTTCATCCAGTTAGAAGTAAAATAAAAATAATTATTTGGTTATCAAACATAGCAGTGTTTTCATATAATTTAAATAAAATCTATATTTAGTCTCAGATATTTTCTATAGTAGTTTAACAAGTGACAGTTTTACTGGTTGGTTTTACTAAATAGGTATGTTTCTGTAAATGTAAAATAAGGGAAATAAATATAATTTTTTTTATTATTTACAAACACTTTTGAGTTTCTTAGTAAATAAGGAAAGTTGCTTTAAGTTTTTGATATATTTTTTACACACACTTTTTAAAAATATTTTTTTAAATTGAATGAATCAAATAGATAATTTGTATTTTGAAAGGTTTAAACTTGTCTATTTTGTTTTGTTTTTTTATTCAACATAAAAATGTTATAATGGTGCAACATGATAGGCTGAATTGTATTGATCTTAAAAGGCTATTGAATATATATTGAATTTAGAAAAATAATAATTGAATTATTAGAAGAAGAATCCAGAAAATATTTAATTTTTTTCTTTTATTAAAATTTTTTATTTATAATTGTAATAGAAACTTGATAGACTTTAGTGATTTTGTGTTTGATAGAAAAAATAAATTTACAAGTAATTCCTGAGCAGTACAAATAAAATAAAATGAATAATAAACAATCTAATATTTAAAATAATATTTCAGCATTTAAAACAAAGATTTTGAAGTTTCTGAGTCAATTATTATTATTATTAATACATAGTTTATCATACAAGTAAAATTCTGTTTTCTAAAGCAAAAGAAATTAACTTAAAACTTGTAAAAGTGTAAAAAAGAAACAGTAAAATTGTCAATTTTTTATCATTCAACTGTAACATTTAAATATAAATGATTGGAATCAACTGTATTATAATCACAACCTTAAAGTGTAAAACTATGTGAATCTCTTCCACTAACTCTGTGAACTCTTCTGAACTGTGACTCTCTTTCCATGAACTTTAATTCTGCTCATGAATCAAGTTTTGTCTTGTTGTCTCGTGAAGAGACTCTTCCCTGGAAACAGTGCTGTCGAGGGTTCAAGACCCGGCATGTTAACAAGCTCTCTCTGCAGATGAGAATATCGCAGGTGTGTCTGTTTAGAGAGCCGATGTTTAATCCTCACAAGCAAGTACTTGGATTATACAACTCAAAAAGAAAAGGTGAAACAGAGTGCAAACTTACTTGCTGTCGGCCATCTTTGTGCAGGAGTTTGTTTCCCTCGGTGCGACTCTTGTAGATTTCTGTTTGTGTTTCGTGCTGCGAAGGAGATGGAATTCAAAGTGAATGGAAGGAAAGACTTTGTCGCTAACATTGATGTGTTTTATTTGTGTTAAATGACGAGTTAACTGTCATCATTAAGGGGTTCTGGGTTCCGCAGAACAGATCAGCGTCACAATAATAGTTTCTCAGTTGACCTGAGGAGACCTCAAAAGAATGCTTGTGTTATCTCGGGGTCAAGGTGACCCGAAGATGATTGAAATCCACCACTGCATATGGCAAATTTGTTTTGGGGGCTTTCGGGTCACCTTGACCCAGAGATAACACAAGTGATACCTAAAAACACAATTGTTTTGGGGGCCTTTGGGTCATCTTGACCCAGAGACGACACAAGTTTCACTGCTTTGTTTTCTGTGCAATGACAATAAAAGAAAGTCTAAAGTCTAAAACACATTTATTTTGGGGGCTTTCGGGTCACCTTGACCCAGAGATAACACAAGGGAAAATAACGAAAATCTGAGGCTCTTTTCTTGGATGAGAGGAGTAATGGAAGAATGGAATGAAAAAGTTTCAAGTAGCAGAGATAAGTAATAATAATGTTATTACAGTTGAAGAAAAAAGATAAAGAAAGGTCTAACATGTCACGGCAAATATTAACGTTTATATTTTTATATTCCTGAAATTTTCAGTGACGATGTAAAGTGTAAAATATATTTAAAATAAAGTTTATTTTCTTATATCCCAGAAAAACAGCAAAATTTCATCCGTTTTTAGTATATTTTTTATAAATATTTAAACGTATTATTGTACGCTTTAGTGTGTATTTTTTTTAAAGTTCCTTTAAAATTTAGTTTAAAAGATGTTTTTCAAGCATTATATTTAGTTTAAAGGAAACAATTTGTTGCCATTATTACCTGTAAAAAATGTATTATTTAGAAGTAAAAGATAAACCATAAATAATCGTTTTTTTTAAATTAATATATAATAAATATAAAAATATAATAATAATTAAATATTAAACACAAATCGTACAAGTTACTCAAATCTCACCTCTTACACTAAATATCTCGAACGATCTACTTGGTCAGACTTTTGTCGTAAAGAATCATCAGGGAAACTAAGATTAAAATGACATCATTGCTCTAAATAAACTAAAACCTCCAGCGGTGACAAGGAAAAAGTGCTGGTTCTGGTGCATTTCTCTGCCACTATTTCTGGCTCCAGATGACTTCACTCCGCCACAGATTCTTCTTTTATCACATCATCTCTGCTGACTCTACCTCACAACACACACTTTGATTTCTATCCCAGAGGCTTTTTTCCGAAAGACCCTAAAAGCGTAATAAGCATCTGCTCACCTGACAGCTGTTCCCATCATACTCGCTGCATCTCTAAAAGTCTTTCCACGCACAGTAGCTCAAGTCTCGGCACAAACGTCTAGAACGCGAGGGAGTGTCGTCCGTTCTCCTTCATGCGACCAATAAAGTTTAGTTGTCGGGTTGTTTTTTTTTCACTCACCCCCAGCGACGTAAAGTGTCTTTTGTTTTCCCAGCCGACGCTCACAAACCAGTGCAGTCGACACTTAAATAGGTACAAAAGACAGACGTTAGCATGTCTGTACTCCAGGAATAATGTCCTTCTCTACTGTTATGAACACTGGGCGGCTATTGTTGAACATAAGTGGCGTCTCTGTCTGACCTCTGCCCCGTCCTTCACACACACACACACACATGCACACGCACACGAGGGACGTCTCGGGACGACACTATTGATGGATGAGTTTGTCGTCATGTGTCATCGCGACGGATGAAGGATACGATTGAATGTCGAGGCCACGATGACTGACAGTCCTGATCCGAGGTATAATAGTCGTACATGACAAGAACCTGGTGATACGACGCACATCACCATGTCTGGGCAACAATTACGATGTATAGTGATACTGTAGTAACAAGTATACGTTCGTAGTATTGTCGAGTACTTGACTCTGGTGTTGCAGAATTTACAGACCACATGACTCTTGACGAAGTCGTAACTGATTTCATTTGTTTTTTAAACTAAAATATATGTTCAAACATCAGCTTTAAGAGAAGCTGGAGTCCACTGTATCCTCTTGTCCTCAGTTATCGCCGGAGTATTTGTAGTATTGTCGAGTACTTGACTCTGGTGTTGCAGAATTTACAGACCACATGACTCTTGACGAAGTTGTAACTGCTTTCATTTGTTTTCAAACCAAAATATGACCAAATGTCAGCTTAAAAAGCTGCTGAAATCACTGTATCCTCTTGTGCTCAGTTATCGCTGGAGTCTTTGTAGTATTGTCGAGTACTTGACTATGGCATTGTAGAATTTACAGACCACATGACTCTTGACATAGTCGTAACTGCTTTCATTTGTTTTTGAAACTAAAATATATGTTCAAACATCAGCTTTAAGAGAAGCTGGAGTCGACTGTATCCTCTTGTCCTCAGTTATCGCCGGAGTATTTGTAGTATTGTCGAGTACTTGACTCCGGTGTTGCAGAATTTACAGACCACATGACTCTTGACGAAGTCGGAACTGCTTTCATTTGTTTTCAAACCAAAATATGACCAAATGTCAGCTTTAAAAGCTGCTGAAGTCACTGTATCCTCTTGTCCTCAGTTATCGCCTGAGTCTTTGTAGTATTGTCGAGTACTTGACTATGGCATTGTAGAATTTACAGACCACATGACTCTTGACGAAGTCGTAACTGCTTTCATTTGTTTTTGAAACTAAAATATATGTTCAAACATCAGCTTTAAGAGAAGCTGGAGTCCACTGTATCCTCTCGTCCTCAGTAATCGCCGGAGCCTTTGTAGTATTGTGGAGTACTTGACTCTGGCGTTGCAGAATTTACAGACCACATGACTCTTGACGAAGTCGTAACTGCTTTCATTTGTTTTGAAACCAAAGTATAGGTTCAAACATCAGCTTTAAGAGAAGCTGGAGTCACTGTATCCTCTTATCCTCAGTTATCGCCGGAGTCTTTGTAGTATTGTCGAGTACTTGACCCTGGTGTTGCAGAATTTACAGACCACATGACTCTTGACGAAGTCGTATCTGATTTCATTTGTTTTGAAACAAAAATATGTCCAAACATCAACTTTAAAAGCTGCTGGAGTCCACTGTATCCTCTCGTCCTCAGTCATCGCAAAGCTCTCGCAGGATTCATTGTTACTTTAGCTGTGGAGTACGCAATGACTACTGCCATCTGGCGTAGTGAATATTTGAATGTTGGTTGTAAATCAATACTTGTAAAACCTAATTTATTTAACATTTAACTGAACCATAATATAACAATGATAAACGTATATGAAGTAAATCGTATATACATAATGATTTGTATATAAGTATATGTATATAAGTATAATATATTTATAAAGTAGCTGTTTTTTCGGTTGCAAGTTTTGGTTGTTAGCAGCAGCAGTTAGAAGCCATACAAGTCAAAATACACATACAAATACACAATCAAACCTTCGTAGATCTAGAGCACCACCAAAAATAATACTAATTCATAATATTAGGTCTATAAACAAACCAATGCCAGTAAAAACATAAGAACTTGATAGTATTAGATAGTTCAATAAATTAATTGTATCTAGTTTTTCACGACACTAACCACAAATACTAAAACTAGCTTTGACATTTTCTTGACATTTTCACGTACAAGAAACTCTCAAATATAAAAAGACAAAAGTGATCCAAAGCCGTTTTGCTCGACGCTCACGAGATGAATGTGTGACTGGATGACGTCATGAACTCTGTCACTGCAGCAGCTTTAAGTCGACCCACTTTCATTCACAGCAACACAACGTCACACATGCTGAAGATCACACACCAGGTTCTCCTGATGCTGACGCTCTGAAGCCACCTGGTGTGTGTGTCTATATGTGTGTGTTTGTTTGTTTGTCTATATAAATGTGTGTCTATATGTATGTATGTGTGTGTATGTTTGTCTATATTTATGTGTGTGTCTATATAAACGTGTTTGGACGTGTGTGTATGTATTAGTTCTCCTGTCCTTGGGTGTGTAATACATATGTGTGTTTAAGTATTATGTGCGTGTGTCTATAGGTTTATGAGGGTGTGTCTTTATGTAAGTGTTTAGCAATGTGTTTGTATGTGTAGCCATGTGGGTGTGTATACATGTGTGTGTTTGTGTGTGCACGTATGTTTTTGTTTACTTGTTATTGGGTGTGTAAAACTTATGTGTGTATATGTACATGTTGTGTCTTTGTGTGTGTATGATATATATGTGTGTATAGGTGTGTGTAGTACGTATGTTTGTATTTGTGTGTGTACCACATATGAGTGTATTTGTGTGTAATACTTATGTGTGTGTGTGTAGTATACATGTGTGTGTATCTGTGTGTAATACGTATGTGTGTATAGGTGTTTATAGTACGTATGTGCGTATATGTGTGTGTGTAATATGTATGTGTGCATAGGTGTGTGTAGTACGTATGTGCGCATATATGTGTGTGTGTGTGTAATATGTATGTGTGTAGTACGTATTTGCGTATATATGTGTGTGTGTGTTTAATATGTATATGTGTAGTACATATGTGTGTGTGTGTAATATGTATGTGTGTAGTACGTATGTACGTATATATGTGTGTGTGTGTGTGTAATATGTATGTGTGTAGTACGTATGTACGTATATATGTGTGTGTGTGTGTGTAATATGTATGTGTGTAGTACGTATGTGCGTATATATGTGTGTGTGTGTAATATGTATGTGTGTAGTACGTATGTGCGTATATATGTGTGTGTAATATGTATGTGTGTAGTATGTATGTGCGTATATATGTGTGTGTGTGTGTGTGTAGTACGTATGTGCGTATATATGTGTGTGTGTAATATGTATGTGTGTAGTACGTATGTGCGTATATACAGTATGTGTGTGTGTGTGTAATATGTATGTGTGTAGTATGTATGTGCGTATATATATGTGTGTGTGTGTGTGTAATATGTATGTGTGTAGTATGTATGTGCGTATATGTGTGTAGTACGTGTGTGTGTGTGTGTGTGTGAATCAGGTGTTGAGTGGGCAGAGAGAAGAACTCCATCTGTTTCTGTCTCTCTGTAGCTCCGCCCACTAACAAGATGAGTCATTATTTAATTTCACTTTAACAAAATAAGATGCTCTACTATTTTCAAGTAGTTTTTATCAAGAATACACATAGTTTCTTCATAAACATTTTTTTCTACATATTTGTTAATTTTCTGCTAATGTTCCTTATTTTTAATTTTCAAATGATGCTTAATTTCATGTTTCATTCAATATCAAGTATAGAATATTTTATTAAAATCAGGATTCATGACAGTTTTCCGGAGCAAACTGGATCTTTTACTGTTTACTCTTTAAGTGACATCACAGGCGACTGATGACATCATTGAAGTCCTCAAGCAGACGCTGCATCACTTAAGCTTTAAACCTTAAACCATAAAACACACAGTAACTTCAAAATGTTTGGGGTTATTTCAAATATATTGTAAAGTGAAACAATTATTTAAACTGAATGGATTTGTTGCTTAGTTAGTTAGTTAGATTAGTCAGTTAGCTTAGTCAATTAGCTTAGTCAGTTAGCTTAATTTGTTAGTTTAGTCTGTTAGCCTAGTAACTTAGCTTAGTCAGTTAGCTTGGTCTGTTAACGTAGGTCATTAGCTTAGTTAGTTAGCTTGGTTAGTTAGCTTTGTCAGTTAGCTTAGGTCACTAGCTTAGTTAGTTAACTTAGTTATTTAGCTTGGTCAGTTAGCTTAGTCTGTTAGCTTAGTGAGTACGCTTATTCAGTTAGCTTAGTTAGTTAGCTTAGTCAGTTAGCTTAGGTCATTAGCTTA
This sequence comes from Callionymus lyra, assembly GCF_982586985.1. Lineage (NCBI taxonomy): Eukaryota > Metazoa > Chordata > Actinopteri > Syngnathiformes > Callionymidae > Callionymus > Callionymus lyra. The sequence goes on from NC_141834.1 coordinate 15,994,519, forward strand.
GTAAGTTAGCTTAGTCAGTTAGCTTAGTTTGTTAGTTTAGACTGTTAGCTTAGTTTCTTAGCTTAGTCAGTTAACTTGGTCAGTTAGCTTAGGAAGTTGGCTTAGTTTGTTAATTTAGTCAGTTAGCTTGGTCACCAGTGGTATCTGCAGTCATTTTAAGGTGAAATTAACACTTTCTATTTTTGTAATTATTTGAATATCTAAAAAAAACAACCTTTATCTTTAATATAAAAAAACTATTTGAGAACATTATAATGACTTGGAAATGTTTAAAGAAATGTAGTCCGTTATGTTTTAGTAAAGTTGTCATCTCCTCCATGTTCTCAATAAACTACAAATAAAGAATACAGTAAAGATGTGTTTTGCATCATGTGAGTATTAACTAATACTTTGCTAATTGTCACTAATGCCATCATGACATCGTGGTGAAAATAAATCTGCGATATAATCTGAGGAAATCCCTCCTGATGGTGTTCGAGGGAACAGTTGTTCTCGAGCTTCAGCTTCACTACGTTTCTCCAAATGAAACCTGCAGAATGACTGACGGACGACATTAAACCACACTGTGTTATAACTGTGTTCCCGCAACGATCCACACGAGCTCAGCCTCCTGGATCGATCCGGCTGCACACGTCGGAAAAATCCCGTCAAGCGTCCTCTGTGTGTGAGGCCGGTGACATCACCGCCATGATGTCACCGGCCTCCCTCCTGAATCAAAGATCTTGGCGAGATGTTTGAAGAAGCTCGAGTGGTTATTGTTGGCGGCGTCTGGAGGCCAAATAGAGGTATAAGGCAGAGGTGAAGCGAGGGGGTCATTATGTAACCCCACAAATTCATGTGAGACCCTGAAGAGAAGTCACTCGTTGTGGTTAGTGTAAGTGTCCTTCATTAGTGTGGCTTTTGTTGAATAAATGGACATTAAATGAACAATTATTGATTCATCCAGTTATAACTTTTGCTTCATATCTAAGTAAAATAAATAATTATTCGGATATTAAATATATTTTGCATTGTTTTCATATACTTTAAATAAAATCTAGATTTAGTCTCAGATGTTTTCTACTTGGTGTTTTACTGGTTGGTTTTACTAAATAGGAAAGTTATTTTTAAATGTAAAAATAAGTGAAATAAAAGTACATTTTTTTATTTACAAACCTGTTTTATTAAGTTTTAAAAGTAAGCTTTTAGTTTTTCGTGTATTTGTTACTCACACTTTTTTAAAAGGGTATTTTAAATGGTTTCAATTTGTTTTTTATTCAATATAAACATTTTATAATAGTGCGACATGATGGGCTGAATTATATTGATCTCGAAAAATATCGAAATTAGAAAAAATAAATATTTTAATATTAGAAGGCAATTTAAAAAATATTTTTCTTTTTTCAAATATTAAAAAAAACAAAAACTTAACCAATAAATAATGGATATACATTATTACATAGCAACAGATTCATTACAGTATACAATTTATACAAATTAAATTATTGAGAGAAAAACTAAATGCTTAAAACAACATTTTAATAGAAAATAATCAAAGAAAAAGCTTTAATAATTGAACCAAAGAAATATCATTTAAAAAGATTTTCTAAACCATTTAAAATAATGCGTCTTTATCTGATGTCATGATTGTGTCATAATGTGACCCTCGACGTCTACCAGTCTGTGTTTATTGAGAGAAAATGGAACTAATTTTAATGAAACATGTTGTAATTCTCATGCAAAGCAAGTGTGATCCTGGCTGAGGCTAATGGTTCGTGACAGAAGCCAAAGGCTGTTGGACCCGAGCAGGAGAATCTGGGACAGATTCAGTGACTGTGTCTTCCCGTCATGCATATCTAATTCAAACCTATGGGGATCACGGACACACAACGTTCTCGCTGTTGTTGGCGCTAATAATAATAATTATACATGTTAATTATGAGCTCCTTTCAGAGCTCTGAAGGTCACATCACTTTGGACGGTTATTCCAGTTCATCGAGTCTGGTTCTGTCAAGGTTTCTTCTTTTAAAAAATAAGTTGTACTCCACAGAAAGTTTCCGAATGCAAAACGGGCGTTCCTGCCCGCTAATGAATCCCATCTTAAAAAGTCAGACAATTTGGTTGAGGGTCTAAAGTTAGTGGAAGGTCAAATGATGGTGGATTGTATCGTTAACTTTGGTCTCTGTGTCTCTAATTCCAAGACCTGATACTTGTCTCTGACCTTTGGTTCACCCTCATGTACCCTTCGCCGTGAGAGTCGGATGGATACGCTCTGAACTGTCGAACCCATGACCTGTGACCTATACGGATGTCGAATAGTGTACGACTATTTTAAGTAGGTCAAACTGAAGATAATACAACACAAAGATAATTTACGTAAATTGACACTCAAATAAAAAAAAGTATATATATATTTATATAGAGAGTATAAAAGTATATATATATATATTGTTTTGAGGTCCAAGAAATACTCACAAAAAGAGAAAAGCTCTAAAACAAACCAACTTTTTATCTAGTTTAATTTATCATTATTAATAAGAATAAATACAAAACGAGCCATTAGAAACATGTATACATTATCATACTGATGAATAAACAAGAGTTTAGTGTATTTTCATCTATGTACATTCGATTGTACGGCGGCGATGGTGTTCTGTTTGTGTGTCAGGCTTTGTGTGTTGTGTCTGAGTGAGTTTGTCTTTTTGAATTTAATTATTTAACTCGTAAATAGATTTATTTTTGAAGTAAACTGGACGTAAACAAGCATTTTGACAGACTTGTGTGTGTAATCTGTCGTTGTTGTTTTTTTCAAAAATAAAACACCTTTTAGTCAGTAATAATTAACAGAAAATATATTCATAATTATGCCTCACAGACCGACACTGGACCCTGGACTAGGGGATGGGGGGGACGGGCACCTTTTCTAGACGCTGCAATCTGCAGCTCCACCACTGGGTGTCACTTGACAACACCTTTAAATCATATAAAAAAATCAAATAACAACCATTTATCACTTGCACACACTTATACGATAACTCTGAGTATTCTGCACATTATATCGTCTTTAAATCATCTATGCTCAGATGAGAGACTTAGGAAGCGAGTAAACCAGGACACGATGTTGTTCTGCTCATGTAGAATTATATAAGCTTCTCCACGTAAGTCAACGTCTCAACAGAAAGGCTGCAGTTCTCTGGCTCTCCGAAGATAAACAGAGGAGAAGAAGCTGCTGTTTATGTTCTGGACATGTCTGGATGTGTTACATAAACTCGCACCAACCAGAGGCACACATGACCCGCGTGTTATTGTCACGATAACGTGGAGATATAGACGTTTATTGTGTTGAAAAAAAGCGATTAAATCAATATATAATCGATGCGTTCAAGTGTTTTTTTTATTTATAAATAAATGAAAGTGTTTGGAGTCAGATCCGCGATGCGTCGCCGCTGGGTTCGGGACTCACCTGAGACTCGACGGACTCCGGGTGTCTCAGCAGGTCATGCTGGTCCTGGTCCTCGGTGCGTCTCTCCTCCTCGACGCCTGAGCTCGAGTCCCGCTCCGAGGCTCCGCGCCCCGCGATGCTGAAGAGAAAGCAGGCCTGTGATTGGCTGAGGCCGAGCTGTTCTCCTCCTGCTTCCTCTGGTGATGGAGAGATCACTGGAGCGAGCCACAGACAAACATCCCTCCTTTTGTTATGTTTTTTAAAAACACACAACACAGAAACACGTTGATGATTGTGTTTATAGGTGAGTCCGGATCTCAGCTCAGGATTTAAGCGTCAGAATATAAACGTGACAGTGATACTGTCTCCTCAAGTGTTACACAACCAGGGCTATTCTGATGGACTCGAGTGGACATTATGTAACCTCCAGCCTTCATATAGCACAGGAATAGTTGAATGAACAATATTACATAATATTACTATTGTGACGAAGCAAAACTTTTCTTTATTTCGTATTTTCTACTCATGTTCTACTGCAATACAACTCCATGGTATTTATATAAACACCAATTTTAAAGAGACCTGTGTAGCAAAATAATCCTAAAAATAATAAATTATTACTACAACAAGTTATTTATTTATGTTTATTTCTATGATTTTGTATTCAACTGATAATACAAACACAATTGATGAGTTGATTATTTTTATTCCTTGTTGTTTTCTATTATATTATCAATATTTTTTCCTAATAATAATTCAAATTTTCCATTTGAAGCTGAGGGGGAACTTTATTTTGGGTTTAATTTATTTAAGATTTGTTTTCATTATATTGACAATATTTTTTTTCCAAATAATCTTTTTAATGTTTTATTTTAATTTGAGGGTGAAATTTCCATTTGTAGATTTATTTGGGGTTTAATTTAGATTATTCAGAGCATTTGTTTTCACCATTATATTTTCAATATATATCAAAATATTTTCTTTTACAAATAGTCTTCCAAAATTCCATTTTAATTAGTGGGCGGAAATATATTTGTAGCTTTATTTTGGGCTCAATTTGGATTTGTTTTCTTATTTTTTATCAATATTTTTTTTCCAAATAATATTTCAGGTTTTTCATTTCTTTCTTTTTTTTCTAATATATAGACAATATATTTTTCCAAATGATCTTCCAAACGTAAAGACGTTGAAATAACTTCAACATAGCTTTATTTAGAGCATTTATTTTTAGTATTATATTTGTGTCAATGTTTTTTTTTTTACAAATAGTCTTCCAAAATTTTCGTTTGAATTATATTTTAGGGAAAAACATATTTTTTGAGCATTATTTTGGGCTCACTTTGGATGTCTTTATCTTTCTTATTTTGTCTATCATAAAATCAATAATTCTTATTTTAAGTTGGGGGGGAAACTTGCATTTGTAACTTTATTTTTGGTTTCATTTCGATTCTACTTTCTACTATATTATCGAGATTTATTTCCAAATCATCTTCCAAATGTTCAATTTGAAAGTGAGTGGAAAACATATATTTGTAGCTTTTTCAAATGTATTTATTGCTTCAAAAAAGTTTTAATATAACTTTTAATATACAAGAGCTTATACTGCGATGTTGCCATTTACATCAACGACAATTACTATTACATTTCATGCAGACGTTGATTCAAACACTTTAAAATAAAATTGATTTTGCTACAATAAATACTAAAAGTACTTATACGGCCACAATGACTGAATTAACCATGATGCAATGCTTCTATCATTGCTGCGACAACTTTCAAATAACTGTTAGTTCATTCTTTATTATATTTCCAATGCTATTAAAATAAATACTACATCTACAAATTCGGTACTACTATAACTTGTTACTAGTAGTCTTTGACAAACTAATAAAGAACAACAAATACGAGTTGATTATCGCTCAGTAGATAATATTCTTCAGCCCCCTAGTGGTCAAATGCTATTAAGACACTGTGCACAGCTTATGAACTAATGTCAGCAAATAAATATTTTTAAGGTACTTAACTTGAACAATGAGGTTGACTCGGACCAAAGAAGATGAATGATCGTGTTGCACTCACCAGTGTTTAAGATAAGAAACTAACAAAAAACAAACAAACTAACAAAATTAAACAGATTTTGAAGGGCTTTAAGAATGTTTGATTAAGAACAAAAAGATAACATCGACACAAACTTATATTTCCTTTTAAAAACAGTTTTAACAGACATTTCTGTTGGACCCTCGATGTGTGCTCGAGTGATCGGGTTTGAATCTCCTGCTCAAGATGGTGGTCGACCCGGTGACGCCCACGCCTGAATACAGACGTTTTTACTTAGATTTGTATTAAATATACACAAAAGAACATTTCATTTATTTGAGGAAATAAAGTGCTAGAAGTCGACTGAGGTCCAGAGGCGACTTCCTATGGTGTCCCGGGATCCTCTGAAGCTGGACCAGGACGTCTCAGTCTTACTCTGGTAATCCGGGGTCATAGAGTTCTGGCTGCTGATGCTCTGGAGGAAAATATCACCTGTCGAGGAGAATCTTAGCTTAACATTTGACCTGCTTAACCTGTATTTTGTGAATTTGCTAATATTATATTTATAGAATATTTGATTAAAAACATAGATTTAAACACAAAAATTCAATACATTTCTACTTGAGGAGCGAAAAAAAGATGTACATTTTTTTTAAATTATATTTCACTATAAATACGTTTAAAGTTTACTCATTTAACAACTTTTAATTCAGATAATATAGATTTTTCTTTCTTAATTGTTTTATTATATTATTTATATTTTATTATTTTCTATAAAGTTTAAATATAGAATTTTAATGGTGAAATAAAAATCTTTAATTTTTGTGTGATGTTTAAGTTTATATTTTTAGTTTGAAAAGAAAAGTAAAATTGCTAACAATATATGAATCGAATATTAGATTAAATAACCCAAATATTCTTGAAAAGCTCACATTAATTTCGGACAAAAAGACATACATTTAAGTGAAATAATAAATCATTGTGAAGAAAATCAAGCGCTTTTATTTTAGATTATTTCGATTTTTCTTAAATATTCTTTATATTGTATAAAATACGTTTTTTTCATATTTTTATCTTAAATTGAGAGGAAAACACGTATTTCTAGCAAAAACATTTTGTTTGTTTGTCTAAACAAGAAGGATACGCTCGCTTGCAGTTAATACAAAACTATACGCTCTAGTAGAAGAACTCACATTTCACCGAAATGAAGAACATTTATATTTAATTTAGATTATTTTGAATTTCTTTCTTGTTTTACATTTTATTATAATTTTTTTTTTTTTATATATATATTATTCTTTTGCAACTGTCAATCTTCTAAAACTGTCAAACTGTAGTCTCAGGTAAAAACACATGAAAACTCACCGACGTTCACCACAGAACTGTCCACACTAGAGAAAAACTGCAACACAAGAATGTTTAAGAATTATTGATCCACAGTTCGACACAAACTAGTCTCACTCACCGGGACAGTTGAGGTTTTGTAAGGCTGAGTCTTGCTTCTCGTGGACGATCGACTTTCTCTCTCTGGTAACCCATAATGCACTGGGCGAGTTGAAGCTTTGTAAGGCTGAGTCTTGCTCGTCGTGGAAGATCGACTTTCTCTCTCTGGTAACCCATAATGCACTGGGCCAGTTGAAGCTTTGTAAGGCTGAGTCCTGCTCGTCGTGGAAGATCGACTTTCTCTCTCAGGTAACCCATAATGCACCGGGGCAGTTGGAGATTTGTAGAAGTGAGGCTTGCTGGTCACGGAGGTGAGGATCTCCTTTTCAGGGACGCTTGGTCTCAACATGTGGAGGTTGATGTACTCGTAGGTCGTCACTCCTCGGAAAACTGCAAAAGACACTTTTGGGTCACGGAAACATCTGGGTCGGGGGCCAAATGTGGCCTTGCTAGAACCCCGGCCTACACAATGTTAAAGATAAGATTTATTGTGTTTGCTTCACATTCAAGACTAAAATAGATTTTTGAGGCTTAGATAATTGTATTCTAAAACTGCTTATATCTTATTGATCGAATACTTGATTTAAAAAACTAAAATACTTAATTTAAAACGTCAATTTAAACTTTAGAAGGAAAACCAAGACTTTAGATTTTTATTTCCTATTTTTTTAAATTTAATTATACATTTTAAATACATTTTAATATTTTAAAGGGATTAGGAAAATTAATTATCCTTTATAAATTATTACTAATTTCTGTCAATTTTTATAAATAACAAATAACAAGAGTTAATATTGTTTTTATTTTTATTTTCTTACTTATTTCTTGTACATTATATTATCAATATTTATTTATTATGTATTTATTACTTATTTTATATTTATTATATATACGTTTATATTTTAATAGTGAAACAAAAACCTTAAATTTTCATGTGATGCCTAATGTTTTAAGTTTCCCGAATTATATCAATCGAGTGATTTAAAAACTATATATTTTTTACAAGTTAAAATAAATTTAAACTTGATGAGGGAAAGAAACTTAAGAGCGAATTAATTATCGTACAGAATAATTACACATTTGTCTTAATTGCTGTGTTAATACAAATAATAAATAAATACTTTTCACCCTAAAAACTTCTAAAGGCTTGATTTAAGATGAATTACATTTTTATTATTATCAATATTTATTTTTAAATAATATTTGGAATGTTTAAATGTAACTTATGGCTAAAGAGAGTTTAAATATACAACTTTTAATAGTGAAATAAAAACCTAGAATCATCATGTGATGTTTAAAAAATATATTTCATTACATTGTATAGTAGAATTTATACATATTGAATGGATATTTAATTCAACAGGTTAATAATTTTACTAAAAAAAAAACTTAACTAAAAGCGGAAAACATTTATTTAGCTCACAAAGCTAAAACTTTATATTGGGAAAAAAACCTTCTTTTATTTAAAGAATATTTTATAAATGAGGGTAAAACACATAGTACTTCTTAATTGAAGTGTAAATAATATTCGACTACAATAAATACTTAACATCATTGAAAAAGAAAATCTAGAGACTCTTATAATAATTAAGATTATTATTATTTATTATATTATCAATAATCTTTTACAAATACTCTTCCAAGTATTGACCTGTTGGGCTGAGGGTCTTAAACTATCGATAAAACATATATAAAGTGTAATAATCAGGATATAAACTCACAGAGCAGGACGTGGAACCACAGCAGGTGGCTGAGCATCAGCAAACAGGTGAAGCACAGAGCGATGGTGAGCGACGCCAACCCCATCATCGCTGCTGTGCTGGTTCTGATCGGACTCAGAGGCAGGAACACCAGCCACGTCTCCTTGTCCGCGACACCTGTCGGGACATGATGGAGTTACTCACACACTCACCTGTCGTCACCACTCAAGACCGGACCCACCTCGATAAAGAGGGTCCGTCCTCAGGACTCCCGGCTCCACCAGGTACTGGATGAAGACGAACAGCAGGATCACCACCAGCAGGAAGCAGCCAAGCGTGGCGGAGAAGACGGCCAGGAAGAAGTAGCTTCAGACGAGAGACTTTTGTTTGTGGATCTTTTGATTTATTCCATGTGTCGACGCTCACCTGTAGTTCCGTCCTCCCACACAGGTGTTCAGCCACTTACAGTGATGGTCAAAGTTGTCCACACACTTGTTGCAAACACCGCAGTGCTTCGTCTTCGGACCGCTGGACACAAACAAATATGTTATTGATTTAGTTATTAATTTGATTGTTCTGTTGTATCATCCATATTTATTCACAAATATTACTGGATTATTTAAATGGCTTCATTGCACTGGTACATTTAATTTTATCAAAAATATTTTCATTTTTTTACCATAAAGATTGATATATTTGAGGAGGGAATACTTGAATGTAAAATGTGTAATTATTTTTATTTGTTTTATTTGATCTTTTACAAGTCTGTTCTTTGTTTTTTTTTATATTTTCCGATTTTCTTTTAACAATATTGATATTAAATATCAACATTTTCTTCCCAAATATTTGAATTTTGAGCTGAAAACATATTTATATTGTTTTATAAATAAGAATGAATAACCTGATTTGTGTATTATATTATCAATATTTTTTTATATTGCTGAATAATTCAAGTGATTTCATTGAAAAATATTTTTCATTTTTTAACGTAAAAAAGAAATCTAATTTTCCGTTTTTTTTATAATATTGATATTAAATTATCAACATTTTCTTCCCAAATATTAGAATTTTTAAGCTGAAAACATATTTATATTGTTTTTTAAATAAGTAACCAGATTTTTTTATTATATTATCTATATTTATTTTTAAAATATTCCTGAATAAAGTAAGTTTTTACATTGTTTTATTTTATCTTTTATGCATCTGTTGTTGTTTTCTTTTTATATTTTCCGATTTTCTTTTAATAATATTGATATTAATTTATCAATCATTTCTCCCCAAATAGATTTTTTTTATGCTGAGGAGAAAACAGATTTATATTGGTTTATAAAAAATACTTCTCACCATAAAACCTTCTAAAACACTGGATTATTTTGATTTCTTTCTTTCTTATTTTTGTATAATATCTATATTTATTTTACATATTTATGAATAATAAAACTTAGTTTTATTTTATTTTTAACAGGTTTCTTTTCGTTTTTTGTTTGTTTTCATATTTTCCGAATTCTCTTTTAAGAATATTGACATAAATATGTATTTTTGATTGTCGATCGAATATCAAACTATGTGTAAAAAAAAAACCAATTTATATTTTTTTATTTTAATTACTAAACAAATAAATAAAATTCCACCTCTTAATATACACAATATAACATTTTTGATTCAATTATATAAAGAATAATTCAATATATTTCAATTCTTTGAAAACATATTCCGATGGAACTGATGTACTTCCATATAAATGATTAATAATTCATTTGTCATAAATACCTGTATTTTTTTCAAAAAATCTTTAACAAAAAGACTGTCATACGCACACAGTGATGTCACAGAGGCAGCAGTGCAGGTCCTGGATCACGTGCGGCCTCCTGGTCCGGTCAAAGGTGGGCATGGGTCTGCGGTAGTGTTTGGCTCTCACCATGGTGTGAGCCGGGTCCACGGACAGCGCCGCCAGGTGGCTGAGGAGGTGCGTGGCGAACGCCAAACCGTTGAGCTGCGAGCGCCGTTAAAGGAAGAGGTTCGAGGAGATGGAGTGACGGACGCCGGAGTAGAGCAAAGGATACAGAGTAGACCACGTAGTTCCACGGCTGAGGCAGGAGGGGGATGTAGATGGCGAAGCCCACCACGGCCAGGTAGGTCAGCACCAGCCAGGACATCACCTGGATGACCTGCAGGGGGCACGACCAGCCGTTCTTCCTCGGGGTCTTGAAGGTGGGCGGCCTGTTGTCGCCGTGGCAACACCTCATCTGCACCGCCAATCAGATATGTCAAAAATTCCATTTCAAGTCCTGTTACCTTGACGACTGTCAATCATCAAATTATTGATCGATCGATACACTCAAACATCCTACAATTTATTTTAATGATCGTTATTTAACATCACTGTATCAATATTTAAAAAGTACATTTATGTATATTTACTCTTGATTTTTGGGCTTTTAAACTATATTTTAATTTTAATCACAGTTCCTTCATATTTCAGTAACGTGTGTAAAAACTACTATTATCATGCAAATGTTTACGGCGTTTATTCATTTTTGTGTTGCAATTTAATTTCCAGTAGTCATTACGTCCTTTACAAATAATCAATGAACTTCCGCAAGAGCCTCACAACGGCTGAGGACGAGAGGATACGGTTGACTCCTACAGCTTTGAAAGCTGACGTTTGCTCATTTTTGTGTTGCAAATAAATTTCCGGCCGCTAGATGGCAGCAGTCATTACGTCCTCCACAAATAAACAAGGAAATCCCACAAGATCACGGCGATGACTGAGGACGAGAGGATACAGTGGACTCAAGCTGCTTTTAAAGCTGACATTTGTTCATTTTTGTGTTGCAAATAAATTTCCGGCCGCTAGATGGCAGCAGTCATTACGTCCTCCACAAATAAACAAGGAAATCCCACAAGATCACGGCGATGACTGAGGACGAGAGGATACAGTGGACTCAAGCTGCTTTTAAAGCTGACATTTGTTCATTTTTGTGTTGCAAATAAATTTCCGGCCGCTAGATGGCAGCAGTCATTACGTCCTCCACAAATAAACAAGGAAATCCCACAAGATCACGGCAATGACTGAGGACGAGAGGATACAGTGGACTCCTACAGCTTTTAAAGCTGACATTTGTTCATTTTTGTGTCCCAATTAAATTTCCGGCCACTTAATGGCAGCAGTCATTACGTCCTCAACAAATTAACAATGAAATCCCACAAGTTCCGGCAATGACTGAGGACGAGAGGATACAGTGGACTCAAGCTGCTTTTAAAGCTGACATTTGTTCATTTTTGTGTCCCAATTAAATTTCCGGCCACTTAATGGCAGCAGTCATTACGTCCTCCACAAATAAACAAGGAAATCCCACAAGATCGCGGTGAAGACTGAGGACGAGAGGATACAGTGGACTCCAACAGCTTTGAAAGCTGACATTTGTTCATTTTTGTGTCCCAATTAAATTTCCGGCCACTTAATGGCAGCAGTCATTACGTCCTCCACAAATTAACAATGAAATCCCACAAGTTCCGGCGATGACTGAGGACGAGAGGATACAGTGGACTCCAACAGCTTTGAAAGCTGACATATGTTCATTTTTGTGTCCCAATTAAATTTCCGGCCACTTAATGGCAGCAGTCATTACGTCCTCCACAAATAAACAAGGAAATCCCACAAGATCGCGGTGAAGACTGAGGACGAGAGGATACAGTGGACTCCAACAGCTTTGAAAGCTGACATTTGTTCATTTTTGTGTCCCAATTAAATTTCCGGCCACTTAATGGCAGCAGTCATTACGTCCTCCACAAATTAACAATGAAATCCCACAAGATCCTGACGATGACTGAGGACGAGAGGATACAGTGGACTCCAACAGCTTTGAAAGCTGACATATGTTCATTTTTGTGTCCCAATTAAATTTCCGGCCACTTAATGGCAGCAGTCATTACGTCCTCCACAAATAAACAAGGAAATCCCACAAGATCGCGGTGAAGACTGAGGACAAGAGGATACAGTGGACTCCAACAGCTTTGAAAGCTGACATTTGTTCATTTTTGTGTCCCAATTAAATTTCCAGCCACTTAATGGCAGCAGTCATTACGTCCTCCACAAATTAACAATGAAATCCCACAAGATCGCGGTGAAGACTGAGGACAAGAGGATACAGTGACTCAAGCTGCTTTTAAAGCTGATCTTTGGACATATTTTGGTTTCAAAACAAATGAAAAGCAGTTACGACTTTGTCAAGAGTCATGTGGTCTGTAAATTCTGCAACACCAGATTCAAGTACTCGACAATACTACAAATATATACTTGTTACTACAGTATCACGATATATCATATCTTTGCCTCTGTATCATGATACATATCATATCACCAGATCTCTTTGTCGATACACACCTAACTTCACTTTTACATATTTGACCTCCGTGACTATGCACTCGCTCTACTCCACGTCTCTGACCAACGACCTTTTCAATCCGACCCTCGTTACCTTCGTGGATGAATGAATGTTTCCTGGTCCGATCCGACGACGACTCAGACATTTCAGTCCATCAACATTCCTCCCACTGACGTGACGAGGAGGTGACGCGGGTCAAAGACAAGGGCAGATGAAAGGAAGGTGATAAAAGGATTGAAGATGAAGGAGAAAGATTATTGAACGCAGCGTAAAGACGCGAACACAGCATATTAAAGCTACAGTGACAGAATCAAACCCTCACAGGAAGTCTTGTTCAAATGCATTTCAAAGCACATCAGGTGTCGAACAGAAACAAAGCAACATCTTTAAATTTACTTATTTACTCATTTATTTAATATCTTTATCTCAAACATGGACTTCAATTTTGATACAAGCATCCAACAGGACACATAAAAGGACTCGACTGGTCAGATTTGGCTCTCAGGCCTTGAGCGAGAATTCTGACCCGCTCTAGTAGAAGAACTTACATTTCTCCGATCCTTAAAACTCTTCACTGGCTGCCAGTTTCTTTCAGGATCAACTTTAAAATTCTGGTTCTTACTTTCAGATCTATTCATGGTCAGACCTTACATCAGTGATCTGATCCAGACTTACACCCCAGCTCGGGCTCTGAGGTCTTAATGGATCTACTGACTCCTACAAAAAACATCTTAAGACACTTTTATTTGTGTTTTACCCTGATTTTCTGAGACTCCTGTGTTTGTCTTACGTGTCTTGATCTTTTAAAGTATATATTTTAACTGTATATTGTTTTTGTTTGTTGAAGCTCTTTGTGGCCCTGGTCTAGAAAGATCTTTACAAATAACTATTACTTACATTTTAGGTCTTTAGATCAATCAAGACGAGCTTCAAAAATACGTGATTTTTTTTTATCGTCACATCCTTTTGCCATAATGTGTAGCAGGTAATGTATGTGTAAAGTAACGGAAAGACAAACCGGTAAAAACTCTTATTTATAAGATTCAAACAGATACAAAGTTAATATTTGAATAAAAAAACACATTAAAATCAGTTTTTACTAGTTTAAAATAACTTAAACAGTGAACTCAAACTAATAAACTTTAAATAATAAATAATAAAATATGACAATAAAACAACGATAATACAAAAGGAACCACGAGTTCTGGTGCTGGTCCGTTGGGACTACATGTCGACCGGGGTCATTATGGAACTCCCGAGTGGATCCTGAACTCCGGGCACGTCGTCCACGGACTTGTCCTGCTCTTTGTGGTGATCGTCTTCAGACGGCTGCGTCCAGCTGCTGCTGCCCCCACGATGCTGGACATCTTTAGAAATAAATGAAACAAAATCAGAACGACTTACAGTTAATTTTACAAATGTTGCTCTTTTTCTTTGTTTCGCTTCATATCAGGATGTAAATAAAGTTGGATTTGATAAAAAAAAGAAAAGAAAAACGGAGGGGCCACCTAGCGGCCGGATGTTTAATTGCAACAGAAAAGGTAGAAATAAAGAAATCACTGAATATTTGCATGTTAATTGTAAATAAAATAAGCAATTTATTTTGCACACACTTTCCTGAAAAATAAACTATAGAATTACTGATAAAAATGCAATATTCAAGTGTATCGATATTTTCTCACACCGCTTATAAATGAAAATAAAAAGACTATCATTGATTTTCGTTGATTTTCTTAATTCTATAAACGTGATTTACTGAACGTCAAGCGAGGGCGGGACACAGGAAGTAGATAAACACAAGAGCAATCGTTTCCTTCCATCAGAGCTGGAACTGCGAGCGGAAATACTTTTGTTGGCTTCTCTAAATCTTCTGAACTCACCAGCTTTTGTGTTTTCAAACGCCTCCTTCTCAAGAGTTTTTTTAAGATTTCCCATCTGACACCGGAGAGAGAAAAAAGTGATTTTAAACTCAGGAACGACAGCTCTGACGACACGAGCGTTACCTCGGAGCAGATTCTCTCCGACATCTGACTCGTAAACTGTCCTTTATCTTTCAACCTGCAACTGCAGCGAGAAAACATTTGAGTTTAAAAAGTGAGTTTTGAGTATTTCTTGAACGTACCTGGAGGTCTTTGACGTCTCCTGCTCACAGATGACTGAACTCTCCTCCTTCTGTCGACACAACGATCAGAACCAGACTTTTTTTTTAGTCAAATCCACTCACTCTGACCTTCTTGTCGCTCATTTCTGTGGCTCTGTTTGTTTCTGGGTCAACCTTCTGGCTCCGTCCCTCCTGGAGCTTGATGTATTCAAAGGTACTGATGCCCTTGTAGACTGGGACGAAGACAACATTGTGCGTTATTGTCGTTTATCTGAGGAAGAGAGGCGCGACTCACGGAGCATGAGGTGGAACCACAGCAGGTGACCCAGCATCAGCAGAGAGGTGAGGCTCAGCATGATGCTGATGAAGGCCAGGATGAGCAGAGACGCCGAGCCGGTCTTCAGAGGCGCCGACGGTAGAAACACCAGCCATGTGTCGTTTAAAGAAACCGCTGCAGGAGAAGAAGAAGAAGAAGTGACTCAAGAAGCAAAATCTGCTCGTTTAACAAGGAATTTTTACTATGATTATCTTGATTTGTACACAAACTTTATCTTTTTGCATGTTTTGCATTTTTATATTACAGAAAATAAACTGATAAATATAATTATTTGATAGCAGCCAATTATTTACTAACTTAAACACAATAATTAAACATTATTAGACACATTACCGTAAAAACAGCATAGTATTATTTTCTAAATTTCTATGGTTATATGGCGATAAAACACTTTAATGACAAGCCTGGTTTAATTTTTTAAATATATAAGTGCTATCAGAATATTCAATGGTTGATTTTTTTTTTTTCAATATTTTGGGTTTTCTAAGCAATAGATAAAAAAAAATATTACTGAAATGATTTCAATTTTTTTTCTTTTTTACACAGTTTGATATTCTTATACCAGTAATTCAAAAATAAATGTTCTAAAGTCACATTTTTTTTATTTGTAATCTTTTAAAATCAATATAAAAATGTTGGTATCATATTGACACCAGACAAAACCAAAGGAGCGCCGAGCTAGCGACTATTACACCAACATTTTAATATTAAATTTAAAAAGGCTACAAAGACAATCCATTTAGAAAATGTGTTTCAGAGTTTTTGTAATAAAACATGAAAATGCATTCATTTAGACAATATTACATTGTTTTTAACTAAATTATAATAAAAAAAAGAAACAATCAAAGCTTTTAATGCAGAAATCATTGAATTTAGTTTAAAAAAATAAATAAACCTTTTAATATAAAAAAAACCCATTGTAATTATTATTATTTTTTTATTATAAAATACTTTAAAAACAACACTTTTAACATTACATTATATCACTTATTTAAAATTTGAACGACACCGATATATATATATAGCAAATGTACTTTTTAAAATTAAAATACTAAAAAACATCACTTCAACTTTTATTATTTTACAGTGTGTTTGAATACATTCCTTCAAAATAAAAGCAATTGTTTTTGTTTGGGCGTTTATATTTTATATTTGGGTCACGACCCACTAGAAATAAGAACTTTTAATTCACCGATTAAGTTTGTCTTTGCTCTGATTAGATATTTAAAAAATAAAATAAAAATCAGTTCAACATTGACAGGGTGGACCTACTTTGAAACTTGGGGTGTGTTCGTAACAGTCGGGGGTCCAGGTAGTGCTGGATGAAGACGAACAGGATGACGACCACGAGCAGCAGAGACCCACATATGGACGAGGCTAACGCGGCGAAGAAGTACCTGTAGAAGAAAACATCACCGTTGAAACCTGAGACGACACGACCTGCATCTTCTCACCTGTAGTTCCTTCCTCCCACACAGGTGTTCAGCCACTTGCAGTGATGGTCGAACTCTTCCACGCACTTGTTGCAGACGCTGCAGTGCTTGGTTCTGCGACCTCTAGGTGGGGAGAGAGGGTGAGATTATTATGAAAAAGGTCAGTTCTACTTCATATTGGTGCTCCGCCCTCTAACCGCTTCGCTTAGCGACGAGGTTAGAGGGCTTCGCACCAATTCGTAGAACCTGAGATTATGATAGATAACTCAGGGGTTTTCTTTCCTCCGGACACTCACACCCGGACGTCGCAGAGGCAGCAGTGCAGGTCCTGGATCACGTGCGGTCGCCGCTCACGGTCGAAGACGGGCATGGGGTTGGAGTATCCAAGCTTGGCTCGCACGCCGGAGTCGGCCGGATCGATGGTCGTGGCGGCGAAGTGTGAGAGAAGGTGAACGATGAACGTGATGCCGGTCAGCTGAGAGCGAAGAGTGAGGGAAGAAATACATGGAATAGAAATGTATGGAAGTGAGTAAGTAAGTATTTTTTATTTGTATAGCGCTTTTCCAGACCAGGGTCACAAAGCGCTTAAACAATCAAAACAATATTCAATAAAGTATATACTTTAAAGGTCAAGATAAAAACTGATAACACAACAGGAGTTCCAGAAAATCAAGGAAAAGCCTGAACATCAGTGATTTTTTTTTTATTGAAATGTTGATGTTTTTAAGCATTTACTCGTTTTATTTTTTTTATAATTTAATTCAATAATGTCTATATTGACATGTTGAGTATGTTTTTATTGAATAATTTTGTTTAATGGTTTGTATATTGAAAGGTTGGATTTGTCTTTTTAAATTATTGAATTAAAAATGTTGAATATCTTCAATATGAAAGATCGTTTCTTTAATTTAACCTTTGAATATTTGTATTAAATATTGAAAATAAATACACAGAGTTTTTCAGATTTTCTTAATCGATTACTGGGGTAGCGACAATACCAAAACAGTACCGAACTCGATGGTACTTTCGGCCAATCATGCGACGCGCAGATGATCACATTATATATTGAATAGAAAAATCTAAAAATAAAAAAATATTGAATTTAGAAATTTAATTTTTGAATTATTTCAATAAGAAAATCAAACTCTACGTGTAAAAAAAAATGAGACGTATTTTTCAATTGAATTAAAATAAATATACATTTTTTAACTCAATTATTAAAAATGATCAGACTATCTAACATAAAATCAAAGTTACATCATTTGAAACGTTGAATTCAATCATTCAATATCCTGATGTCACTGATATACTTTTATACCATGGAAATATATTAAAGATTTAAACTGTCCTCGTGACTGAGACAGAGAAGACTCTGTCTTAACAAGACAAACAGAGATTCTTGTCTGGTTTTTAAAGACCGGAGAACTCGTACGAACGACAACAACTCTCTTGTGTCGCTTCATCAACAAATAAACATGGAACTTATAGTGGGTTTTAAAAAAAGATACAGAATATGCGACGTGGTTCCACGGCTGAGGCAGCAGAGGGATGTAGACCCCGAAACCCACGACGGCCATGAAGACGAAGGTCAGCCAGGCGAGGACTTGGAAGGTCTGGAGGGGCCACGTCCAGCCGTTCCTCCTCGGGGTCCTGCCGGGGTTCGGATCCGCCTTCATACCTGCAGGTGTCACGACTTTCTGTTGACAAAATTAAATTAAATTAAAAGAATTGACTAAAATAAATGCTTCCACTTTATGGTTACACTCTGGCTCTGGAACGTTTGGCTCAGAGCACATGAGAAGTCAATGACAAAGAAGATATTATGATCATGAGAAAGTCATGATGTGTTTCCATGAAAGAAGACTTTGTTTGGCTTCAGCAGCTTTTTCTCCTCAGATCCAATATTAATAACTCTTGTTTTATGCTTAAAAATATTAAGCAACAATACAGAGACATGAGGCTCAGGAACTTAAACTCAAGAAACACATAAAAACTCAACTAGACAAACCAAAAACAACACATAACATATTAAAAAAGGTTGGTTTTCTCACCGTTTCTTAACGAGTGGAAAGATTTCCAAACAGGTGTTTTCGATCAGTAACTCCCGGGAAAACGTCACGTGTGCGAACATGTAGTTTGTCAACAGCAGCGATCGTGAAGGAAAGTTCCATTTAAGAAAAAAAAAGTAAGAGTGAAAGTGTTTTAAAAACACAACGAAAAGCGTCCTGGACGACGAAGGACGTCAGGAGCCAAGAAAGAAGCGAGTCAGCAGCGCGCCATGGTAACTGTGCCGGCGCGCATGCGCGTAAGTCAGTAATTGAAGATCATTAGAAAATCATTGACTTACTTTAAGATGAGATTTATTTGTATAAGAAGTAGTTTAAAGTACAACAAGACGAAACAGCGATTTGTTAATATCTCCTCCCATAAAATTACCCACTTTTGTTATGTTTAAATACATCGTTTTAATATTCTCTTTATTCTTTATTTTATATTTAAGCATTGGCTTGTTTCTTTAAATAATTGAATCCAATGTGTATATTGACAGGTTTTATATGTTTTTATTGAATAATTGAATTTAATAATTTGTATATTGAAAGGCTCGATTTGCCTTTTCAAATGATTTAAATACACATTTTGAATATTTGCAATTATTAATACTTTTTAATACATTTTTTTTATTCAATATTGGTGGTGGGGAGGGTTTTTAGCATTAAATTTGAATTAAATTCAATAATTACAAATTAAAATATCATAATTTCATCTTTTGAATTTCTTTGTCTGATATTTCTGTCTCTTTATAAAAAACATTTGGTGACGACACCTATTTCTAGGACTTGTTTATTTTACTTAACATGTAGATATAATCCTTCCAGGCCCTTGTTGGTTCACAGTATTTGGAGCCCTTACTGTGAACATAAGGCAAGAGTAGAAGAGAATAATTGTCAAACTGAAGACCAAGAGGCAAAACTCTGGCCTTTTAGTCACTTTATAATGGCCTGCCAGAGTTTAGCATTGTTGTCTCAAAGGGTTACTTCTGTGTTATGACACTAAAGATAAAATATTCTTAATTTAAACTGCAAAAATGTAACTATTGTGACTCATACTTCCTGCAAAATGAGTGACTGAAAAATGTGTGATCAAGTCTGTCCAGTAAGTATTTACTCATGTTGTGTATTTCTAGTGTAAAAATCAACGGATAGTTTGTAGGAAAACACTTCACATGGTACATTTAATTTTCAAGACGGTACAAAAGTAGATGATAGAAATGCTAAAAGTCTGTACATTCAAAATAATCATTTTAAGAAAAGACGACGGATCAGTTGGTTCCACTCTCCGATTCCGGCGACTGGAGGAACTCGTACGGGTCGTGGACCATCTCGGTCTGGTCGCCCAGCTGTGACGGACTCCCTGTGGAGAAGGAACAAAAAAATGAGCGACGATGTTTCACGCCGGAGGAAAAAAGAGAAGCAGATACCCAGGTGGTGCTGATCCCGCTCTGAGGCGTTGGAAAGAGACGACAGGTTGGATGAAGGTCTGGAGCCGACCCGGTCCACTTGAGCCTCGTGGAACTCCTGCAGGAGTTTGTCGGCGTCCTCGTAATGCTGTTGGCCCTCCTCGTTCCCGGGCTCCTTCTTCACGGGTTTACCTGGAGAGGTTTAATCGACAGTTTTATTCTAGAAACTTGTTGATTTCACGAAGCATCTCAATCAGGAGTGAAGGAGAAAAAAAAGATTTCCTTAAACTTCACCTAAAGAGTTGAGCATGGAGATGTCCAGGGACATGTCCGGGTAGCTCTTCATGGACATGAAGTCCAGCACCGAGCTGCTCTCGCCCAGACCTGAGCCGTCCGACATCTGCAAGCCAGAATTTGAGGTTAGAAAGAATCGCAGAGAGACGTTTTGAGAAGAAGACGCAAACATACTTGCATGTCACACAAGGCGTTCTTGGATTCGTCCGGTTTCAACATCATATTCCTTTTCTGGAAAAGAAAGAAAAGTTAGTAAATCAACTTTCAAGATTATGTAATTACAATTGCTGACATCTAGTGGACAGACAACGACACTGCAGACTATTATTCAGGTTAAATGTATTAAATCAAGTGAAATAAAATAATTTAAAGTGATCTTATATGTAGATTAGGGGTGTGTATGGGCGTCTAATAATTGTCAAAATTAGACGTCTATGTATCCTCTCATCCCCAGTCATCGCCAGGATCTCGCGGGATTTTGTTAAATAATAACTGCTGCCATCTAGCTTCCAGAAGTTTAATTGCAACAAAAAAAGGATCAACCAGAGAATATTTGCATGTTATTTGTAAATAATATATATGTATATTTACACTATACACGATCTACAGAAATATAAACCCTTAAATAACCGATACAAATATAAGCCAACAATAAATAAATAATTATAATTGAAAAAATAAGTAAATCAATAAAGTGCTGTTGAAAATCTATACTATATAATAAAATGCGATATTTAAGGGATATTTTCTTACACCACTGATGAATACATCAATATGTAAGTATGTATATATTATACCTGTCTAATTTGATTGACAGACTTGGTGTGATCGTTTGCAGTCATCTTGTCCAGGAGTCCGTCCACCCAGTGCTTCGTAGTATTTCCGCAGTTCTTCACAAACTCCTGGATGCTGTTGGGGCGAAAAGGTTTGAATCCCAAAAAAGATCCTGAGCCTCACATCTCCATACCTGAGGGCGCACTGCACCCCGGTCTCGTCCCCGTAAGCCGAATACAACAAGTCCACTTCGTCAGGGAGCAGGTCTGGATACACAGAGTTCTTCTGGAGACTCTGAGTGTTGTAGGCGCTGCTCAGGAAGGTCACTAGGTCGTCGAACAGGAAGAGTTAATACGACAAAAATCCGATGAGGAAAGAGCTCGTCGACGAACCTTTGTGTCTTCTGTCATCTTTGAACCCGAGAGTTGTTAATCCTGGGAGAAGCTTATTTGACAGAGAACTCAGATCCACTTTATGAGTCTCCTCCTCTGTGAGAAAAAAAGGAGATTTATGACACAAGAATAAAATACAATAGTTTAGACGAAGACGTGATTACGGACCTTCTACATCGGGATCAAGTTGATTTACAACAGTATAGAGCAGAGATGTTTCCGACTCTTTGCGTAAGTATCCCATCTGTGAACGTCAAGATTCAAATACACATCCATAATTCTGGGTTTAAACATCTCTACTTGTGATATGGTTTCATGAAACAACTGCTGAGGTGACAAGATATATTGGACTTCTTTTTTTTAAGGCCACTAAATGGCACTCTCTGCTCCATAACAATTTGAATTGAACTACAAATTCAATCATCTTTTAGATCAAACATGGACTAAGTGCAAGCGGGGGCCACATGCGGCCCCTCATGAGGTCATGTAGAAAATTTTGACAGCTCAACATTTTATTAAGAATTTATTATTGTATTAACTTTAAATATGCATTTCTTAATGCCACTTGTTTCCCTTTTTGTGAATATTTCTTGCCTTTAAAAACCCTTTGAGTGAATATTGATATCAGATTTAGATTTTTGTATTTATTTTCATAAGTTATTCCATCGTCTCCTCTCTTTTGATGGCCACTCGTAACAGTCAGAGTATATAATGTGGCCCCTGAGGAGATGTATTTGCTCCGCCATGTTTAAGATCAAAGCCTCATCCACGGTGTCATGAAACCGCATCAATGGATCACTAGTCTTTACTTTTACATATGGTTTTAAATCACTTGGTCTTATGAAAGTCAATTTAATATCGAGTTTAAACGTTTAAAAATCCCATATCAAACCTTAGACGTGGGCATGTATCTGTTGATTCGATCTCTGGCTTCATCAGCTGAATGTTCCACCAAAGCCAAAACATGCTCTTCGGCCGTGCTGTCGGTCAAACTGCAGGCATTTCCTTCTGGCTCAAATAGATAACTGAAAAAAATATATATATATTAATATTAAATAAGACTTGTTTAATACCCTTTGAAGACTTCTCATTACCTGATGACTTCCTTCAGGTCTTTCACCGGCTGTTTCCTTGACTTCTTCGCAGACTCCACAGGGTTGGAGATGGTTTCCGGAGGAGGCAGATCGTCCGTGAGGTCGTCATCTCCCAGGATAGCGGCCTGTTGTGTAAAGTCCATGTCCTGCATAAAGGACACGCTGCGCTTGAGAGCCAACAAACGCTCCTGTCAAGAAATCACGAGAAAGGAAAGTCTAGACAGCAGAAGAGATCGCACTTCCTCAATCAATCCCACGTCTTCACCTTGCTCATCATCTTGAATCCCGTGTGAAGAAGCTTCTTCGCCGATTTGTAATAAACCGTCTCGGGCCGATTGTAAACCATTGCGTTGTCGCACATCAGTTTGAAATCCGCCTGCGAGAGAAAAGACAGGTTACGATCGTGTACCTCGTCACCACATCAACTTACTGACCTTAAATTCTGTAACAGTGTTGTAGTCGTTGTTGAAAATCTTGTCCTTCATCGTGCTGAAGTCCATGGGATGTTTGATGATGGATGAGTAACCGGGAGCGATCGCATCCGTGACTGGACATGAGAAGAATCCATGCGGGTCTTTCCTGGCATGAATCAGAAAAGGAAGAAGAGCATGTGATAAATAAATGTGACTTTGAAACACCCAATTCTGTTGTTTACGTGCGGTACTCACCGCTGCAACTGCCGCAGAAAGTGTTCAAGCAGTTGCTGCCGAGGTGTGGACTCGCTTTCTGCATCAGATATTAAATAAGTGTTTGTTCATTGTTGGATGTGCGTCCAAGATATCCATTGCTTACCGTGCTGAGTCCTGCACGATCGTACCGGACGATCTCCTTGCTGCTCAACCTCAACCTTCACGTGGGGATAAAACTCTTCCACTTCTGACTCTGGATCAAACCTCTCCCTCTTCTTTTTCTTTTCTTCTGGCTGTTGACGTAAACGATGATATTAGTCGACAATAATTAACGATAGATGTATTAAATACACACCTCATATGAAGCTATCAGACTTTTCGATAAAGTAAAAGGCTCGACTGGTCCAGTGGCGGCAGGAAGTGAAGAAGTACCAGAGGCGGTTGCTGCTGCTGCTGATGCTGCTGCTTCAGACTCAATCTGTTCTCGCTCCCGCTTTTTCCTCTTTTCCTCCTGGAATACCACCGGAAAATTCATCTAGTTTCATTCAATCATTTAAGAGACGTTTCTCCCAAACGGACCAACACTGACCTTCCGTCGTCTTCGCTCGTCGTCGTCCGCGTACTTGTCCTTGTCTTTTTCAGACTTCTTTTTCTTCTTCTTCTTCTTTTCTTTGTGTCGCTCCCGTTCGAGATCGGATCTGTCATCGTAGTAGCTTGAATCATGGCCCGATCCAGAGAGTTCTGTCACTTCACTACCTCCAACTTTGAGTACCAGTTTAAGAGGCTTCTCCAGTGCCTTGTCTTCATAGTCTGGATTTAAAAACAAGGACAGTGATGAATTTATTAGTTTAGTAAAAGAAAGACAACAGATTATTCGAGTCTGCAATGTTTACATAATGGATTCATGATTCAAAATGAACGTAAACAAAAGCAAAGAGTGATGATAACATTGGGTCAGAAACACGCCTCCCTGGTCAAGTTTTCTTTCACAATACACTTGATCGAACCGGAATTCCGTTCTTAAATGTCAATATCAGATTAAGAACCTTTTAAATCTGCTGAATGATAATTGGATGAGCCAATGAATGAGATGGAGCGAGCTAGCATTGAGGGCTAATCGGAACAAAAGCATCAAGAAAAAAATAGATCCAAGATATATTTTCAGTACCATCAACGGTCCTCCACTCCGTTTTGTGCTTCTTGTGTTTCTTGCCCATTTTCCTTCACCTCAGGTGCAAAGTGTGTGTGTTTTTAGAGCAAATATTACTCGTTGTGATTAGCATTAGCTCCTGCTAGGAGAGCCGCACAAAAACGGATATGACGTTTTGAAAATCGGCACGTATTTCCGGTGTGAAATTCAGCGGGTGAATTCGACTGTCACTCATTTTTCCAGTGAGTAAATACCGATTATAGTGTTGGATTTAATTCAAATATATGCGAGATTTCAGATATGACTACGATTATATCGATCTATAAACGTCAATAGTTACAACATGACGCGATTGTATTTCGTCTACTTGAGATGTTGCGCTGTTTTGATTCGCATGCTAACTTTGCTAGCTCCATGAAGCTAATAAGTTTGAGTAAGTCTCAGGAAAAAACTTTTTTTTTATAATGTCTTGACAGTTTGACAAGAATGGAGGATGCAAGCCTAAAACAGAATATACACGTGGAAGTCCACGTGAAGGCGAAGAGGTATGTTGTTTTCAATGTTATTTCGATATCAGTGACTTGTTGTCATTAAATAAATACTAACAGAAACACGATTTTATTAAAATGTTCTTTTTTTTTAAAGCACTGCTAAATGGGCAGACGTGAAGAATCACACAGTAACCTTACTGAATCGACACAGCATGATGTTTGGAAACTACAAATGGACAGAGTTTGATGAAGACTTCCTAACCAAACATGTGGAATCTGTGGCAATTGTTGATGTCGAGACAATGATCAGTCAGGTATTTTAACTTCTCTCCCAATATATATAACTCCTTATTATAATCCATGCGTTTGTTTCTTCTCGTCTGGACTATTGCAACAGTTTGTTTTCATGTCTTAACAAGAAGGATCTGTCTCGCCTGCAGTTGATACAAAACTCTGAAGCGAGAATTCTGACATGCTCTAGTAGAAGAACTCACATTTCTCCGAACCTTAAAACTCTTCACTGGCTGCCAGTTTCTTTCAGGATCAATTTTACGATTCTGGTTCTTACTTTCAGATCTATTCATGGTCAGGCTCCTCCTTACATCAGTGATCTGATCCAGTCTTACACCCCAGCTCGGGCTCTGAGGTCTGTGGATCAGAATCTATTGATGGTTCCTGAACACGCTTCTGGACCAGAGTAGAGAAATCCTTCCAGGCTGTTGTTCCTAAGCTTTGGAACGATGTTCCTCTCCCTCTGTCTTTGATGGATCTACTGACTCCTTCAAGAAAAATCTTAAGACACTTTTATTTGTTTATTAATTTGTTCCTTGATTCTCTGAGACTCCTATGTTTCTCTGTGTTATCTTGACCCTTTAAGCATATATTTTATTGGGTATTGTTTTAATTGTTTAAGCGCTTTGTGACCCTGGTCTAGAAAAGCGCTGAACAAACATTACTTACTTACTTATTGATGTTTCTGTTTTTTTCTAATATGTATTCTGAACTTTCAGCCGCTTGATTTGAGGAATTGCTCCATCTTTGTTCACATCTTTGCTCTGAATGAAGACGGTCCCAGCATGCTCAACCTGGAGGAGGACGAGAGTCTTTCTGCTGCCAACTGCTGGCTGCTGCCGGCAGGTGAGACTGCGTTTGTCTTTTCGTGATACTATGTAAAATTATAGATGATAAATGATGATTCAAGATTTAAGAAATATGGAGAAAAAAAAACATGATAAAAACACAAATATTTAGAAACATGAATAGAAAACGTGCCAAAAAACCTCAATAATGAAAACAAAATGTTTCAATGTCGCAATGTCTTTGTTCAAATTGAGAGTTTCTTATTATCAGAGACTTTTTATATACTCTAAGTAAGGATGTTATCTTACCTTAGCTTTGCTGACAATTTCTACTTCAGTTTTCCTCAGAGCTTCTATTTTTCTTCCAATGTGACGTCTATTTAAAAACAGCTAATCAGGCTGATGTTTAAAAACACGTTATACTGAAAAGAAAACTCTCAGGAAGACTAAAGTACAATTGAAATAGTCAGCAAAGCTAAGGTAAGTTAACAACCTTACTTAATAAACTCACAATAGAAAAAAAACACCCTTAGTTGTGTTGCAACACTGCGGATAATTGTGATCAAATTCTGATTTTGCTGCTTGTATTGTTTACTGTGAAGAAGTCTGAATCTTTTTTTAATAGAAATTTGACTTTAGTTAAGAAAATATGTCGCTGAAAATGTATTTTTTTATTTTATATGTTAAAAAGTAACTTGATTTAAGACAAATTGCATGTCTTGTTTTTTCCCAAACAGCCGAGTTTCATGGCATCTGGGAGAGTTTGGTGTATGACAACGGAATCAAAACTCAGGTAATATTAGAGATTAGTAATGATGGAGATTAAAATTTGTCTTGATTCTTTACAAATGTTTTTTTTAATTTTCTTAGTTGCTTGATTATGTCACGACAACCATTCACTTCTCGGATAAAAGTGTGGATAGCAACATCATCTCGTGGAATCGGGTTGTTCTGCTGCATGGTATTTGAAGAAGAAGAGAATATATATTTTTAAGGATTGAAAAGAAAACATCAACTTAACAATTTGTTTGACCGGTTTAAGGTCCTCCAGGCACAGGAAAGACTTCTCTGTGCAAAGCTTTGGCTCAGAAGCTGTCAATCAGACTGTCAAACCGGTAAGAGTAAAAAACAAAACAACCTTTTGTATCTTCCAATTCTCATTTCCACTTTCCTCCTCACAGGTATTCTTACGGACAGTTTGTTGAAATAAACAGCCACAGCCTGTTCTCAAAATGGTTCTCCGAGGTTTGCATGAGCTGTTATACTGTTTTTATTTGTTTGTGATACTGACGCACCTTAATGATTTACCATAGAGCGGTAAACTGGTGACGAAGATGTTCCAGAAAATCCAGCAGCTCATCGACGACAAAGACGCTCTGGTGTTTGTTCTGATCGATGAGGTAAAAGTTATTTTCCGGCCGATTCGTTCGACCTCTAGTCCTGATGAAAACACTCCTTTTTGTTCGTAGGTGGAGAGTCTCACGGCTTCTAGAAACGCCAGCCAAGCAGGAATTGAACCCTCTGACGCCATCCGCGTTGTCAACTCTGTGCTCACCCAACTTGACCAGATCAAAAGGTAAATAATTATTTTTGAGGGTGTTAAGGAGTGATCTATATTTCGGCGTCTTGCGACAGGCATTCTAACGTGGTGATCCTGACGACCTCAAATGTCACGGAGAAGATCGACCTGGCGTTCGTGGACAGGGCTGACATCAGGCAGTACATCGGTCCTCCGTCTGAGAAAGGAATTTACAACATCTACCTCTCGTGTCTGGAGGAGCTGATGAAGGTGATCACATGATCGTTCGCTCATTTTGAGTAGCTAGCAGACTGTGCTACTTACGAGCTAAAGGTTTCAACGATTAAACATTTCGTTCTACGTTTATAGTTGAGGCTTGTAACTGATTTACAAGCAGTAGCGCTACATGACAATTAGAGGGGTTCTGTCTCCATTCAAACGGCTCCAAATCCCATTACAGCAAAGCCCTTCCAGTAGATATCGGACACATTCACTTCAAATGGGTACAAAATTATAGCCAACATCACAACACTTAATTTACCACATTTTTTGAACTATAAGGTGTACTTTAAATCCTTTATATAAATAAAAAATATATGGCACTCAAGCATCTTTCAAAATGTTGGTATGCTACTAAGCTGCACCATGAGTTAGCACAGTATGACAAAGTAAAACTATGAAGCCTCGCAGAGTAATACTACGAAGCCGCACTACATATTTATTTTGTAATTTAGTTGTATCTTTTAACAATCGTTCATAAAAGCTTGTCAGTTGTCGCTGTCAATTATGTCTCAAAACTTTATTGACACCACAATCTACCGTTTATGTCGTCACATGACCAAAACACAATCGCCTCTTTGGTCAAACGCAGCTCTGCAGTGGAGAAGCAGGAAAACAAATTGTAGATGTTAATGGATTTAATAAAAACTACTTATGATTTCTTTATCCATGTAACCATTTACACATGTAGGAATTGACACCCCATAATATGGGGTGAACGACGTGTAACAAAAGTGCAAGATGGGTGATTAAATGCTTACTTCTTGCTGTGGACAGCGTCAGATCATCTGTCCGCGGCAGCAGCTGTTCAACATATTCGAGCTGGAAACGATGGGATTTGCGAGGAGCGACGTCTCCGAACACAGTCTGACCCTTTGGAACATTTCCATGTGAGTAAATGTTTCTGAAAAAATATCGTTGAACTTCGACAACCGACGTTTTCTCTCTCGCAGAAAAAGCAAAGGCTTGAGTGGACGCGCTCTCAGGAAGTCGCCATTTCTAGCTCATGCACTCTTTGTCAAGGTAGAGATTTTCTGATTTTTAACAAGAAACTCCAGAGAAAAGATGTTAATAATAAACGTTTGACTTCCTCAGACTCCGACCGTAACCCTGGAAACATTTCTGGAGGCTCTGGACCTGGCGGTGAATAGACAGAAGGAGGAGAAAGAGAACTTGGTGAATGGTATTTGACAGTATTTGTCCTGTTAAGTTGTTTACAATAGAAAAACAAATGTGTCTTTTATCACTAATGTTTGTGGGCATCAGGATGTAAAAAATGTACATTTAAATGTGTTTGTTAATACTGTTGCTTCTGCTGGTGCTTCTTCTGTTTTGAACAATTACAGGCACCTACATGTTTACTCTTGTAACGTTATCATTGTTTTCAAGTTAAATGTTATCACATTTTTATAGCATATTCTTCACATATTTCTGTCATCATTCAGAAAATAAGCCTGAAACACAAAAATAAAAGGTGACAAACCGAAACTGACCATCATTCAGATCTTAAGGTCAAAACAATTTACTTTGTAGATAATTAATATTGGATTAAATACGGCTGTATTAAAACTTGTGAAAACTCATTTTCATAACATTTGCACTTCCTCTTTCCCGCCATGTGGGGGCGCACTACGACCATTTTTTGCGTAAGGAAACGTCTTTACACCCAAATACTGACATTAATGATCAACTGGTTTGATCTTAAAATGCATTTTTAATTCAAGTAAATGCTTTTCATCTTTAAAAAGCTTTTAAAAATCCATTTTTTAAATGGAATAAATGTTGAACTTTGTTTCCCAAGTTTATGTTTTAGGCGTTTTTTCATCTGGAATCTTCGACTCGATCGATTTCGCATCTTCGTTTCCGGGTCGTCGCCGCCGCACGGGTCCGGCCAAAGATGCTCCGTTCCCCCCCCGGGTCGTGCATGGCGGTTTACATGAGCAGATCAGTGCTGCCATTGTTCCCCATGAGCATGTTTTACATTCTGTGAATACTCCGCCGCCTCGCATGTCAGCTGCAGGCTTCAGACAATGTGCCCTTTGTTTGTTGTCGGCCAACAGCTCTTTTTTCCCCCCTTTTTCCCCCCCGACTTCAAAGGTGAACCCCGCCGGTAAAGCAAACACCGGATCCATCTTTAATCGCATGCTTCGCTACCTGCGTGATTATCCGAAAAACGACGGAGACGTTGACGTTTCAGCTGCATCTGATTTCCACGATCAAACGGCAGTTTTATACTCCGGGCCTTCCATTGACGATTAAACTCAAGGCTACGTGTAAAAAAGTCCTCTTGGGTTCCCCCCCCCTCGCTCGTAAAAAACCCTTAATTTAATTGAAGAAACTGTCAAATGATATATTTGTCACGAGGATGCCTCTTCTTTTTTATCTGATCGATGACGGAGCGGAAAAACAAGACGGCGACTGTTGTCAATCCAAAAACCTGCCGCTCGTTAAAGGGCGATCAAACGTGGAGGGAAAAAAGTCAAAAGACTCATTGTTAAAAATCTGTTTTATCGCGGTCTTTAACAAAAAAAAAAAATGTCAGAAAACTTCCAAACAAAACAAACAGTGCGATGTTTATCCTCCCAACCGTTGTCCAGGTACATGGCTGGAAGGAAGCAGTGGAAATTATCGGCGCCGGTGCCAACGGTGATTCAGAACGACCTACACTATAGGCATGACGGGAAATGTTTGCTCGTGGCCTCGTTGGAAAACTCGCAGCCGATTTAAAGGTTTTTTTTTAAATGTCAATTTTTGAGTCGTGATCTATTGTTTAACATCTATTAGGAAGATGCTGTTGATGTTCGTCGGCCGGAATCTGGTGCGGATTAAAATGTTGGAGGTCGGTGAACGCGAGCCTGAGGATCGAGTCCAAACATCTGCCGTCCAACGTGCTTTACAGTAAATCCAACACATCGTTTCGAGCTGGCATGGAAACTCCTCTTTGTTCTCTTATTGCAAACATGTCCAGAGCCTCGGAGGACCTTCATCCTGGTACCGTTATAACCGTACTATACATTTAAATACTTCACTGTCATCTGAGGATCCTACTTCTGACACCATTTGAGTTTTCACAGACCTCAGAATCGTAAACTCGTAAATATGACATTGTTCCTCCGGTGGCATGTGTGCGCTCGTGTCTTACACTCGCTCGTCCTTCACACGATTCCAGCTTTATGTCCTGATGGAAATGTTTTTATTGGCTTCACGTGTCAAATACTTGGACCTGCACACGCTCCTCGACCTTACCCTGCTACAATCTACTTCCTGTTTGGATTGCCAAATATCTGTGCTAATGCTAATTAGCAATAAGCTAAAGTCACTTCCTGCTTGTGAGACTTTGAACTGAACTATATGAATATTACCGTATTTTTCGGACTATTAGAATATATTTTTATTCATGAAGTGCTCTTCGTTCTACTGCATGACCCATAGCCTTGAGTTACAAATCGGCTTCCTATCTCTTAACGGGAGCCATTTTGGGACCTTGTACACACTATATAATTATTTCGAAGCACAGTTGCTATTGTGTATTACTTCTTGAGATG
Organism: Callionymus lyra; assembly: GCF_982586985.1. NCBI lineage: Eukaryota > Metazoa > Chordata > Actinopteri > Syngnathiformes > Callionymidae > Callionymus > Callionymus lyra. The sequence goes on from NC_141834.1 coordinate 16,026,082, forward strand.
TGAAGGAGTATTACTACAGAGCCTGGTGGAATATATAGAGCCTTGTGGTGAGCGGAGCCTCGCAGAGTATTGCCACGGAGTCTAATGAGGTAATACTACGCGCTAATATCAGAGTTTCCTGGAGTAATACTGAGCATGAATATCATGTGTCTCGCATAGTATTTCCATGGAGCTTCTAGGAGTAATACTAATATCACAGAGTTTCGTGGAGTATTACCACGGAGCTTCGAGGAGTAATACCGCTCACGAATATCACGGAGTCTTGTGGAGTATTACCACGGAGCTTCGAGGAGTAATACTAATATCATAGAGTTTCATGGAGTATTACCACGGAGCTTCTTGGAGTAATACTAATATCATAGAGTTTCATGGAGTATTACCACGGAGCTTCTTGGAGTAATACTAATATCATAGAGTTTCATGGAGTATTACCACGGAGCTTCTTGGAGTAATACTAATATAGAGTTTCATGGAGTATTACCACGGAGCTTCTTGGAGTAATACTAATATCATAGTTTCATGGAGTATTACCATGGAGCTTCTTGGAGTAATACTAATATCATAGTTTCATGGAGTATTACCACGGAGCTTCTTGGAGTAATACTAATATCATAGAGTTTCATGGAGTATTACCACAGAGCTTCTTGGAGTAATACTAATATCATAGTTTCATGGAGTATTACCATGGAGCTTCTTGGAGTAATACTAATATAGAGTTTCATGGAGGATTACCACGGAGCTTCTTGGAGTAAAACTGCTCACAAATATCACAGAGTATCTCAGAGTATTACCACAGAGCGTAGTGAAGAAATACTGCGCACTCATATTGCAGAGTTTCATGGAGTATTACCACGGAGCTTCTTGGATTAAAACTGCTCACGAATATCACAGAGTTTCGCGGAGTATTACCATGGACCTTCTTTGAGTAATACTAATATCACAGAGTTTCGTGGAGTATTACCACGGAGCCTCGAGGAGTAATACTGTGCCCAAATATCACAGTTTTTCGGAATATTACCACATAGCCTCGAGTAATACTGCACACTAATATCACAGTCTTGAAGAGTATTACCATGGAGCTTCTTGGAGTAATACTAATATCACAGAGTTTCGTGGAGTATTACCACGGAGCTTCGAGGAGTAATACTGTGCCTGAATATCACAGTTTTTCGGATTATTACCACATAGCCTCGAGTAATACTGCACACTAATATCACAGTCTCGAAGAGTATAACTACGGAGCTTCATGGAGTATTATCGAGTCGTAATATCATGAAGACTCTCACATTAATACTAATATAAAGTAATCGGTTCCATTTAGATTTTTGCTTTGTAATTAAAAATACGGTTTGTACCCTTTTTTGCCGATATTGACCAAGATGGAAAAATCAATGTCGAGTCTGGTTGTACAAAAACATTTGACTTCTCTGCTTTAATAGTCAAATGTTTGTCATTCCATCTACAAATGCAACATATTAGTGTTAACTGAATAGTGTCTGGTCCTCTGCTGCAACTCGTATCTCTTTCACAAGCCTCTCATACTTGATTTCCACACGGCGTCTCTCAGAACACAGTGTAGACTAAGAGTACGAAGCGAGACGAGGAGCAGGTGAGCCGCAGGAAGACGTGATCATGAGAGTCGACAGGAAGATCAAACCAGGTTTCTTTGCAAATGTCGTCTCATCCTGTCAAACAGGCACTTCTGAGGCCGTCGGGCGTCAAACGACACGTAAATTGACAGGAGGCACTTTTGGGCGGGACTCGCCGGTGAATCTGGGACACTGCCATCCCTCCTCCAGGGGAGTTCTTTCACAATAAGTGTCTCGTCTGTTCCTCCAGGCGGGGCTGGGAGTTTAAAAAAAAAAGGTTTAGGATGACAAGCCCTCGAGAGACGAGTGACGCCAAACGTTTTTGAAGCGGTTCGCCTTCATGACAAAAAAAGTTCAAAGGCGTCATTTGAATGTTTACACATGTCTGATTACACTCTTTGAAGAAAGCAACCGTCAATCAAAATGGAAAAGAATTTGACATTCAATTAAGGTTCATTAAGATGTGAGGAACTACGTCTCTGCGAAAACTGACATGACAACTTTGAAATGTCACCAAAGGATATAAATATAATTTAATATGTGCTCGACTTCTTTTTTTTTTAAACCACCTATTCCATGAATGAAACATCTTAGAAACCCACCGATAGAGGGCGGTAATTATTCTCTTCAATTAAAAGCGCCAAAACCAAGCGAGACTACCGGAAGCTTGAATTAAAATCTATCAAAATAAAAGGTCGAGCTGCTCAATCGTCATTAAAAGTTATTTAAATGAACGCGATTAAAGAATTTTACCACAGTTTTACGAATAGAATATTCAGGTGATAATGATAAGGAACATCATAACTAAAGTAGTATTGTTGAATTGAGAAAAACAAAATATTTGAATCCTTAAAAGCGTCACAGTGAATATATATAAATGTGTGTTTGTAGATTATCTGTTTAATTTACATTTCACATAAACCTCTTGAACAGGAATAATTTACAATAAAATATGAACGTAGATTTTGTCTACAGTAACATTTATTATTTAATACTTAAAACAGCTAAAAACGACAAATGGTGATGGTGAAAACCAAATAAATACGGAACAGATTAGAAAAAAAATAAATACATGCAATTTTCACAATAATTATATGTAAATATTCGAATAATAAGATATAATTAATTTTTTTGTTTCGTCTAAATTCTAAATTCACATGATTTTCATTAAATTAATTGATATTCATAATAAATATATATATATATATATATATTAAAAACAGCTAAAAACATCAAATAGAGATGGAGAAAACTCAAGAAATACAGAACAAATGAGAAAAAGATAAATAATAATATTGCACAATAATTTTATGTAAATATCTGAATAATAATATATATATTTTTTTTTATTTCGTCCAAGTTTAATAAAAAGACGGTGGTGTGAATAATTGTTCTAAATTCACATGATTTTCATTAAATCCATTTAGTCAATGCTCTTATTGTTGTGGCCTGCAACCGGAAGTGCGCGTCTGCGCCGCGGAGCTTGACGTGGGCTCGGAGCTGCGGTCAGTGCGTCTCCTCATCCAGTCTGACTGAAAGTGAAGCAGGAGACAGACAGTGGTGCTCGTCACTCCTCTTTTTTTTCTTCTTCTTCTTCTCCTCCTCTCTCCCTCTATTCTGCCGACAACCGGAACCTTTCAATGCCCTCGTCTGGTCAAGTTTACTCGCTCGGACGCGAACACGATGTGATCCCGTCTCTGCTCCACTGACCCGCTTCAGTTCGGACTATCCTCGCCCAGGATCCCCGTGGAGTCCAGGACCAGGATGGGCAAACTTCAGTCCAAACATGGTGAGACTTGAATTAAACAAAAATATATCCATTTATGGTTGATGTTTAAGTGATGGAAACTCTTGTGTGTCTTCAGCGTGTAAGCGCAGAGAGAACCCAGAAGGTAAAGACAAACATCTACTTCTTTTATTTAGTTTAATTTCTTTTTTACTGAGGTTTGTCTTCACTTTACGACCAGGGGACAGTTTTGTCGTGAACGCCTTCCTGCGGAGAGGGATGGAGGAATGCGAGAGATACAGCGACCACAAGATCAAGCACATGCAGGTATTTTATTTCTACTTGAACTTCCTCTGAAAACATCTTTATTTGCATCATCTTCAGTCGCAAACACACTTTAATACACAAGTCTGCATTCAACTGAAAAACAAGTATTGATATGCTCTTGTATATTTGAGGTTTACTTCATTTTTTCCTCACAAACTAAACTTTTACTTATACTCACTTTTAAATATGACACTTAAAACATCCTCACATTAGTTCTTACCTAAAGTGTATTTTCAGAATCAAAAATACTTTCTTCTTTAGTTACATGAGTAACTCCATAATATCAAGAAGTACAATTACAAGTAGATAAAAAAGATGAGTTTATTTGTAGATACAATTAGAAGTGTTTATATAGTATGTTTTAGACGGGTCAAAGTTGAACAAATATAGCAGATGATAACATTTTATAATGTATAATAACTGCTTATTCGCTGCGATTATACGTAATAATTAGTATGTTTATTTTTTTTAATTCATTTAATAACATTTCAAGACACGATTATTTAAAAAGAAAATAAACATAAAATCTGACAAAATGTGATGAAGTCATATCCAGCAAGTGCCACTCAAGTAGTTCAATAAAAAAGTATATGCAATTGCGTTATTTATCATTAGCCAAAGCTAACTACTGTATGTGCTAACTACAAGTTAGCTTGCTGCTAAAGTTCAAATGGTTTTGGGTTTTTGCACAACTTCTACTGATGGATAATAACAATTAGTAACAATAAACAACAGCCCATTTATTTTTATTACACTTAATAATTTGTATTTATATTTATCTGATAACATTTCAGGACATATTTTTAAAACCAAAAACTTGAGCATAAGCTAACTTTGTGCTAGCTACAAGTTAGCTTGCTGCTTAAGTCAAAACAGTTGATGGTTGTTTCACAACTTCTACTGATGGATAAAAACAATTAATAATAATTAATAACAGCCCATTTATTTTTTTATAACGCTTAATAATTCGTATTTATATTTATCTGATAACATTTCAGGGCACATTTAAAAAAACAAAAACTTGAGCATAAGCTAACTTTGTACTAGCTACAAGTTAGCTTTCTGCTCAAGTCAAAACAGTTGATGGTGGTTCGACAAGTTCTACTGATAAACGGTGGTGACACATTCCGTTGAAGATCATTTCCTTTGTTAACTAAGTTTGTTCTTCAACTTTCTATTCTTTAAAACACGCTTGTAAACCTTAAGAGTTCCTTCTGCATGTTCATTGACTTATATAGCTAAAAAATAGTTGCATTTTGACGTGTTTTTAAGGTACAATCCTAAAATATTCACTATTAAAATGAAATATGTACAGTTACAGTTCATGAGCGGTGACACCTAGTGGACAATCTTTTTAGCAACAGGTGCCACAGGGGAGACTAAGTGAAAGTATTTACTACTCATGTCTGTTAGTAAGGATTTTGTTGTCGAATCTTGTTGTTGTGGACGAAGTCCTTTGAAAGAAAGTCTGTGGTCGGCGTGTAGACATGTGGAAGCCTCTGGCTAACTTGTAAGTTGTTGTTCCTGTCACGTGCGGCAGTAACACAACAGAGCGGCGATTCAGCTTCACTGGATAGGATATGACAAGCCCGTGCGCTCGCTCACGCACTGGATGGAAAAGGTAGTCGTTTTTTTTTTACTTCTCAGGGACTGTGGGATCTAAAGTTTGCTCCTGTGGCGGCTGGCGTCCTCGCCCTGGGTTGTGTCTTTCTCCTCAATGCCTCCCATTCTCACGCCCTCTGCGGGCGTAACATTACATCAATTAGCTTGACGTCTTTTTTTTTTTTTTGAGGAAGACCTGAGTCTCGGGCAAGAGTTCAATCGGAGGTGCTGACAATCCCCGAAAAAAAAGGTGGGTGGTTTGTAATAGTGGAAGAGTTATGGATTATATCAGGCCTGTAAACCGCCCACTCGTGGCAAATTAAAGGAGAACTCAAGTCGGGCTTCAGACGCTCTGGAGTTCACACTCCCCTGAAGGAAAACCACTAAATGTTAATGCTTGGCTCTTTTGCGACGTTCCTGGTCCGCCCTTTTTTTTTTGTGTGAAAAATGTTCAAGCTGATTCATTTGGACTCATTAATCGGTCCACATTAGTGACCCAGAAGAATGTTATAGGGGTTTGTGGTAACGAAACAAAGAGGTACCTGAAACAAACTCATTTGTGTTAGCATGTTAGCTATGAGCTTCCTTCAAACAGCAACAACAGTGTTCTTGTTACACTCAAAAACAAGTAACACTACTACTGTACGGGTGTGTATTGTCAAATTATTGTGTATTATCTGGCAATACAATAGGCATCAGGATACAGTGGCAATTTTACTATATATTGTGATACTTTACTAACAACTTTTGAGTTTCTTTTTAAATCATTTAATTGTAGGAAAACTGTCATAGCAAACTGAACACAAAATTTTAAAGGTGCTGGAGTCGACTGTATCCTCTCGTCCTCAGTCTTTGCCGGGATCTCACCGGGTTTCATTGTTTCTTTAGCTGCGGAGGACGTAATGACCGCTGCCATCTACTATCCGGAAGTTTAATTGCTACACAAAAATGAACAAGTGCCGTGAATATTTGCAGTTTAATTGTTAATTTAAAAAAATCGATAGATTCATTCATTCATTAATTTTCTACCACTTTAGCCCTTGTGGGGATCGTGGGGAGACTGGAGCCTATCCCAGTTTCATAGGGCGAGAGGCAGGGAACACCCTGGACAGGACGCCAATCTGTCGCTGGGCACACAAAGACGGACAACCATTCACACACACACACATCACGGTATCAGGAAAAGATATATTACGATATTTAAGTTTATCTTTATCTTTTCTATCTAGCCTGTTGAGAAGTTGTAGCACATATTTCAAGCAAGTATCGTGAGGTTTCCCCTTAATCAAAGAAAAGGAATATGCAAGGCATCTTGAAACTTTAGGTCCCACGATGTATCTTAAGTTGTTCTCAACTTGATGAAAACAGACCCTGAGGTCTCGCCAGCTTGATAAATACCTGTGTCACACCGCAAACAAGCCACTGTTCTAGTCAAAGCAGTGGACGCTCAAGGCTAGGACCTAGTGTACTGAAATTGCCAGATAGAAAAATGGTGGGCCCTCTCTCTGTGTGGTTCCCAAGAAACTGTCGCCTTGAGTTTTTTTGCTACAGTCTGCCAGAATGCAACAGAGGAATATCCCTGCCGAGTAAGGGTTGGAAAGGGAAACCACTACCTGTTGGTGCGTTTGGTATAAACCTGGCTTTGGTCGGATCTGGATCCGTTGGACCACTCTTGAAACACCCTTCCATTCCTTCTTCCATTCCAAGGAAAAGTCTAATGTCGTCTCTAAAGTTCCTTAAAGTCCTCGGTCTTTGCTAAAGATTCCTATGCATTGGGACGTGCTTAGAAAAACTTCATCTGGTTGATACAGAAGAATTCCTGGACTGAATTATGCGGTTCTGAGTCCATACGGGTTTCATATCCCCTTTGGAGTTCTTTCGCAAACCTTTATGAACAGAATTTCCTGCCACAGCCTGAAGAAATCTTTGTTCGCCTGAAGGTTTTTTTAGTGGTTCTGTCGTCTCTATAGTCGATCCTCGATGAAGGTACGAGGACGTACCATCCCCCCCTTGATATGTTTATTTAAATCATAATGCCGTGACTTCTTGTTGACTTCTGCCAAAGACTTCCCCCGGTGCGGAGGATTATAAAGCGGTAACTTCAGTTTGGCGGTTACACTGCCAGGTTCACGAACGACGTCACAATCTGGTTAGGTTCGTATTTGAATTCCAGACTCATCTGAAGTGTAAATATTTGCAACATTTTCATATAGCCTGGGGGGAATAAACAAGCATGTGTTGGATGTCGTTGACTCATTAAAATAAAGTTGCTCATTCAGAGGAAGTGTGGCTCAAGGGGCCACACAAGGTATGAAATTCAATATACGATCGATTTATTAAAGCCCCCCGAACATGTTGTTGTTGTTGTTGTTGTGTCCCTTTTAAGTTTGTTTTTGAAAGTTTTCTCTACAAGTTCCTACTTGAGGAGCAGCAGCTATTATATATGATATCATAGAGAGGTGAATTAGCCAAACACGGCGTTTAGCTCGGACCCTCCCCCTCCGCATGTCAAACGGGGGAGTAGGATTCCTGAGCTGTCTGGCTGCGACTTCAAAGCGCAGAGGCTGAGCGTTATAAAAGAGCTCTGATATCAGTGGAGCCTCCGAACCCTCACCCCTCTATCCACCCCCCCTGCCAGTGGGAGGGTGGGGTGGTGGACCCCGGGATGATGCGTCGGGACGAAAACAAGCCCTTGCACAGCCCACCGTCATCCACCTTGTTCTGTCATTTCCAGTTAAACGGCGCCTTATGACAAAAGAAGAAAGGTAGACGGTGTTTAAATATTGATGCAAACTCAAGACGACGCTTCAAGATTGCAGTTGGCAGCGAAACCCTCGCCACGCACCTTATTAGCCCCCCAAAAGTGTGACTTGACAAAGATGGCTAGACTTTGCTCGGTCACCGGTCTCTCAGGCGTTTTTGAGTCGACGTTAAATGTCAGTCCAAGGAAACGTGAGCTTTTATATTAGTGAAGGAACTCCTGAGTGAGTTCACTGTGTCTCACCTCTGGAAACATCAACACACACACATATGGTCCTGAAACACACACACACCATCGCTGGAGTTCAGCTTCAAACAAGCGAGCTCAGATGCCCAAATAATGAGAGTCTAATTCAGGCTTTCAGCACCTCCTTTTGTCTCCATAGACTCCTGTGAAGACGAAGTGTGTCGACGTTTTAGACTCTTCGACAAAAAAAACTTTATTATTCCTCCCTCAAGGGTCGATGATATCAAACTGGCAGTAAAAAGCTCTTTTTTTTTGGACGACACTGACAATAAAACACTTTTAAGAGACTCATTGCTCAATATTTTTGGGGGTAAAAGTTCCCAAAATAAGGGAAGTGCATGGAAGGGAAAGCGGATACTACCTGACCTTGGCTTTCTCTGATGGTCCTTCATCGCGTTGAGAAGCAACAGTTTGTGGTTCACCCAGGCTGTCTTATGCGGACAGATTCTGGTTACCATCCCACTTCTGATACCATTTGTGTGGATAATACCTTCTCCAACCAACCATGAGACAAAAACACCAAATAGGTGCCTAGTTTGTTTGGCCAATCCTGCAGTTCTTTCTTAAACAATGTAAGGGCATTGACCATCCTTTAGGTGAGGATCCATAACAATGATTGGTCCTATGCACTTAACTAGGTACCTAGTACAATCCCTTAAGCTCCCCCTAACATCACTTGTTTCTCTAAACCCTTCATGTGAACTTGAAACTGCCTTCTTAAGGCTTCAGGATCTTAAGTTGTGACTCCGTTTCAGTTCAACTCCCTCCCGGGATCCCTTTGCATTTCAGTAAACCTATACGTAACGCCATCCGTAGCATCTCAGGGCAAGTGACAAGCGGTATCCCAGCTACGTAGGGTGATGCCCACACAAACTGTACAAGGAAAGGACGCCGGTTCTTGTAGAGAAGGGGTGTCAAACTCGGTTTTTGGTCACATGCCGAAAAAAGGGAGTGTTTCTTTCCTCCTAAGTTAGGTAGAACTTTATTAGAACTTTATGGATCCATCAGGAGGTCTACTTTGAGAAATTGTATTTTTCCCAATTAGAACACAGCAATACAGACGATTATTCATAAAAATAAGAAAAAGAACAAAGAGAATAAAAAGAAAAAAACAAATTATTCTCATTGGAAGTGTCTTTGCAATTGACCGAGAGAATATCTGTTCCATATCTTATCTTCAATGATAGCATCTTTACAGGTCACAATATCGACATAAACGTTAATTTCTTTTTTGGTGGGCCACGTACCATTACTCGGGCGGGCCAGATTTGACCCCCTGGCCTGGGGTTTGAGTTCTTGTTCGGAGGTTCTTCTCGTGGCCACAACGTCACACAACACTTATAGCAACAACATAACCAGGTAAATATAAGTTCAGCCCAAAACATTTCTTTAGAATCTTTACCAAAAAAAAACAGTCCCTGTACTTGTCGTGACTTTCCCGTGGAGCAAGGAGACAAAAAGGTTTCACTCGTATATACAGTACATACGGCTTTTGAAGCGACTTGAAGGCATTTTGAGAGTTTGTTTTTTTCCACCTCTTCTCTTTTTTTTCTCCCCCCTTTTTTTTTTTTTTTTTTTTTCCTGAAATTGGCTTCACAAGAAGGAGAGCTGTGAGCCTTCATCTCTGAATGAAAAGCATGTGGCTGGCATCCAGAACAGCGGGGTCTTTCAGCGCGGCCCCAGCAGACATCTGTTCCTGGTTTGTACAGCAGAATCCTGGAGCAGGGAGAGGGGCTGTGGTGGGACGGGTGGGGGGGCCGGAGAGGAAGAGAGGAGGGGATTTAAGGCTGTTTTTTCTTCTTAAGGGGAGATATTTGAGGGGGCTTTAAAGGTAGTTGTGTGTGGGGGGGGGGAAGGGGCGTCATAGAGCGCCGTGTCATGTCCCCCTTGCTTCAGAAGTCGACCGCTGATCTCAGCTGTTGAATATGCAACAGTGTTGGCTTCCATTTGTCCGAGGCAAACATTGTCAGTGCAAACATCGTCACCTGTCGGCCCTTCCGAGCTCATCGCCAGTGAGAGATGCTTGTTTTTGGAAAACACTTTCATGTTTGAATGTGTTGAGCCACATGGCTACAGAGGCCCTGAGTCAGAGGGCCCGTCTGTCACTTTGAGTCAGCGTCCGGGGGCCCGGGACCTCACCGCTCGTGTTTTGAACTTCAACAATCGTAGACGCTAATTGTTATTGTAACTAATTTAAGGCTTATTTCACTTCCAAGTGCCACTTTAGAAGTAGATACTTGGGATTCATACTGAAAAAAGTGACAATTTAACCTTTAATTTTAGTTACTTTTTATTTTATTTACTTCGAAAAAAGGGTTTTTGTTTGAAGTTTATGGTTTAAGCTTCAAAACACTAAACTTTTCAGATTTTTTTTGGTTTAAGTCCATCTGTAGTTAAGCAATTTTGTCTTCTTTCAGTTTCCTTTTGTTAAATATACTGATTTTAAAAAGTACATTCTATGACGAAAACTTTGTTTACTCACCTATTATTAAATTTGATTCAATCTCATGAAAACTAAATATAAATCAAACTTTTAATACTTTTAGAATTTTAAATGTAATATTTTTTAAAGCACCCGAAAAGCAACTAAACTTAAAAAATGTCATTTAAATTCCCAAATTTAATAAAATAATTGGCTTCTTTCCAGCTCACAGCACCATAAAACCACCATTGAAAAAAATCTGCATCCATTACAATCTCAAACAAATAAACCAAATTCCATCAACGTTTCCATCGTACTGTAGCTCTTTAGCTAAACACCACTAACTTTCGGTCATCTCTTTAACTAGCGCTGATTGAGTGGAATGATTGTTTTCACTTAAAAAAACTTGTCTAAAAACAACAATTATCTACTTTTAAACTAAAGGAAATATTAAAATCGTCAACAAGTTAAACACAAAATTGAGAATTTCTTTCACAGACACGAAAAACATGTCGGTGTTTAGGAAAGATACTTTATAGTGTTTTCTTTTGACTCATAGGAAGATTATTTTCATTTTTTTTAACGATTTTTTTATGTTTTATAACAGAGAGGGGGCCACATAATGTCCCCTTAAAGTCCCCCAAACAGCCCTGAACACCAGAAAACCCTCAATCTACAGGGAGAGCATTAAACTATTTCAGACCAGTATGACTCGGTGCAGCTCCGGACTCAATGAGTCATCTTAATATTGGTCTATTTTTTCATCCCTACCTAAAAGTGTGGATTTGAACATTTACGGCATTCAACGACTTATTTACTCTCGCATCCGCCTCCGACCTGGAGGCACTCCCCCCCCCCCCCCCCCAAACCGTCATGTATGCCTGGTAAATAAGTCTGGAGCCGAAATAGAGTTATCTCGCTCCAAGTGCTTGTTTGATTGAAGGGTCACCGTGTCGTCGAAACGTTGGGTCACGATGAGACCAGGAGCTTTTTAAGGACTATGACAACCGGAGGGATCCCCCCCATAAACCCCCCCGCCCTCTCTTGAGGGGGTGAACACTGGTCAGTGTCTCTGGAAAGAAAATACCTGAAGCTTGGACTTCTTAATGCTGACATTTTTTGGCAAATGCCGCTTGGATCTGAGTCTGCGTTTGATCTGGAGCTTCTCCCGGCCAAGTAAAACACCGGGAGACTCAAAGGTTATTACATTTTAGTGCGTAAGGTATGTTTCCACATAAACCTCTGTTGCCTGTAGAAATTCGGAGCAGTTTTCCAAGTGGACTTCATTTCGCAAAACCCGCGAAGCAGTCGAGGGAATATTGCATTTTCTTCTCTGCGGTCGTCTCGATGGCTATTGTTATTGAACTTTCATCCTCTTTGATGCGAGTCGTGACCTCGGCGTCTAAACTTATCCGAAAGAGTCATTGTGGGTTTATTTGACTTTGATATTTAGTTTCTATAATATTTGCAGTTTCGGGACGCGGGCCCCGCGGATCCTATTTGTTTGCCCAACCAGAACATGGGATTCCTCTTTTGGCCTTGGATTTGTTATTCTGAGAATTAGCGCCGGAGGAAACTTGAGATTGTCTCCGCAAAAAGGTCAGACTCTGGGCCTGACGTATATTCCACAATGGAGCCAGAGAAAAAAAGTCTGCAAAATACACAGTTGTAAATCTTACGCGTAATTATCTTTGCTTGTGTAAGACACGGTGACAAAAGGAAAATATACCAGAGTCTGAAAAAAGTCTGGATTTATTTGAGTTTAATATCATTCGTGTTGTGATGCAACCCCGGCTTCTCTTGGCTCTCTTTGTTATCCTTGTTTTGAGATCCGTCAGAGCCCCCTTCATGCTTAGAAACTTCATCCTCGCTCCGCATTCCTGAAACTGACGCCCTGCTAGGTCTGAGGCTGCGGAATGAAAACGCCGTACACACCACTTTAGGTTCAGGCGGCGGAGAATCCTGATCTGATGGAATTCCTTGTTAATCCGCATACCTTGGATGATCAAGTTTTGATACATTAAAAAAAAAAATCCAGGTAGGGGACACCCTGGACAGATCTCCAGATCGTAGGGCAACTACTCACCTCTCACACTTACGTGAGTAGTCTAGGGATCTGGGTAAAGTGAGTCCCTATGGACTAGAATACTAGTTTTTGGTTAAATTGTATGAAGCAATTTTGATCTGTTTTCTGTAATTTGTACCTACTTTTCTTTCTGCACCCCTTTTTTTGTTTCCTACTTTTTTAATCAAATATACAGTTGAATAACATTTCTATTACAAAATTGAAGTTTCTTTGTCCTTTTACATAAAGAAAATATACCTGTCGTATGCCTTATATATACCTTTTTATCCTAATAAATTCAAGGCAAGTGATTTTCATTAGATTTTCTTTGAAAATAGTTTTAAAATCTGTAATTTATTCAAAATAAACTTTTTCCCATATATTTGATTAATTCATTTATCAGGTTATTCTTTTAAATTATAATAGCTTTTCCCTTCTGTATTGGATTTTTTAACTTTCTATTGCAACGTATCATTCTTATTACTCTCTAAAATAGTTATTATTCTAAAGTTTAACAATCATTCGAAGGCCCCTCACAACACTGGCCCCACAGTTCATGTAATTACACGTCAGTACATGTAATTACGTCTTTTGTCACTAATTGACCCCAGTTTTTCTTGGACCTTGGGAGGAAACTGAAGGACTTGGAGGAACAAAGGGTTGAGTCAAATCCTTGTTGTCCTTCCTTGACTGACTTTGACTTTTGTGTGATCAGAGAGAATTTCTCGGTGTAATCTTGGAAACCTTCACTTTGTTTAATCTTCCTGAAGAAAGTAGTGCCCTTGAAAGGTGATCCAGGTTTCAGCTGTAGCGATGGCAAGACGGAAGCAATCGATTTTGACACACTGATCTCAAGCATGATGAGCAGGATGAGTTGAAAAATGAATGAGTTCTTAAACACAGAACTACTGATGTGCTTCGACTTTCTTTTGCGAGCAACGCTGAAGCAAAAGAAACCCGATCCAGTGAATCCACGTGTTCTTGGACCAGTCGCGTTCCTTGAACCTCGTGAAGAAATCGACGAAATCCATCATCAAACATTTGTTTCATGTTAGCACGCATCCATCTTTTCCCGTCCTCACATTTCCAAAGCACGACATTTCTCAAGCACAACCAGACCCCTCAGGAGTTGGGCATCTCTCTCTCTCTCTTTCTAAGCCTCCCCCTCTCTGGGACCCCAAGCCTTGCACATGTGTAGGTATCGCTATTACTCAGCTCATAAAACGCCACAGTCCCATCTGAGAACGGTTAGCGATTGAAACACGGTCGGCTTCAAAGCCCTGCAAAAACGGGCTCTGCAATCGACATGCCTGGCCCTCTTTCTCCTACATCGCATTCCCTTCTTCCCCGACAAGGAATAACTGCGAACCCCCCTTTTTTGTCGGGACAAACCTGTTCCCGTCATCAAACCCTGAACGGCGCTCCATTGAAAAGGAAGTGGCTTATTTTTTTGGGTGGCATTTTTAGTAGAATTCCATTCAGGAAAAATAATGAGCGCAAAATGATTCTACCTCTGGAGAAAAGACAACTTCAGCAGTTCTCGGCCGATATATACTTTTTATACCCGAACACCTTTTGTGCTGCGACAGAAGAAGAAGAAGAAGAAGAAGAGGGGCAGGGGAGTGGGGGGTTGAACCGGTGCTGAAAGAGGCCACTGTTCTCATTTCCTCTGAAGGTGGCCTTCTTTTCATTCCCCCCACCCCGTTTCTTTCCCTGAGCTGGTCCACTTCAAACGCTGACCTGGCCCTGTGTGCCATGTAACATGTTTACCTAAAGGCTCACTTCAAATAAACAGTGACTCTCTTCAAGATGCCTTCCCCCCTCACTGGGAGCCTTTCAGACGAGCCATCTGCTCACAGTGGGAAACTGCTCTTTTTTGCTCATCAACGTTTTTTATTCCTTGAATGATTCTCCGCCGTCGTCGTTTTTCTTACACCAATCAGAGGCAACTTTATGAAGGGTACCGATACCTAAAGGTCTGTGGATCAGAATCTACTGATGGTTCCTCGCACACGGTTCAGGACCAGAGGAGAGAAATCCTTCCAGACTGTTGCTCCTGAGCTTTGGAACGATCTTCCTCTCTCTTTGATGGATCTACTGACTCCTTTAAGAAACATCTTCAAACATTTTTATTTGTTCAGGCTTTTCCTTGATTTTCTGGAACTCCTGTGTTGTTCTCAGTATTATCTTGACCTTTAAAGTATATACTTTATTGAATATTGTTTTGATTGTTTAAGCGATTTGTGACCCTGGTCTAGAAAAGCGCTATATAAATAAAAATGACTTACTTACTTACTATTTTAACTCTGAAAGAGCCATGGTTCAGAACACATTACGACTCGCCCGTAGTTACTGGACGATTGTCACCCCAGCTCGGACAATGCTTGGCTGCCTCGCCAACCGCCGTTGCATTTTATTGTAAGCTTGGGTAACCATGTCATGCCAGAGAGAGCTCAATCCGGCATCTTGGTTCCTACTTTTTTTAGTTGAAAATCATAGAAACTTGGCCCAGACTGCACTTTTTTTTCCAAGCACTGATGCAGCAACTGATTTTTTTTGGCTGATATGAAGAAGATGCTTAAGAGTCACTTGAGCTGTGACCTCAATGTCTGATGCTGATGCCAATGACTGGATGATCAGAGAGCCTCGATGAAAGATTTAAAGATCTACATGGCAGTCGGGAGCCGATAAATACCAACATCTATCGTATGGTTGTTGGACCAACGTCACAACATGGCTGAACAAGGCCTTATATTTTGCACAAAATAACCTGGTTGACCAACTTTCTTTGTCACTGTGTTATAGTTTAAAACTGACTGGAGACTTCCCTCAACCCCTCTTTCTGCCTATTTTAGGGAGTATTAAGGTGTTTCCAATGCAGCTGAGAATAGACCTTGAAAATGGTTTAAAAATGGTTCTCGTGATCAATATCGTTAGAAAGAACGAAAACTGTAACCAATCTTTCCTTGTCTTTGGAATGTCAGTCTCGGATGGCTGAGATCCTTACCCTCTCTCTAAGTCTTAGCCGTGAAACTTGCCTCATTTTGGCGTCTCGTGACCGTGGTAGGGGTATAAATGTGGATCGACCGACAAATCCACAGCTTTGGCCTCAGGTCTCCACCCTCAAGATATATATTTCCAAACTGGTGTGTACAGTTAGCTGAGAACCAAGGTCTTATCTTGACCACTTCACGCTCAGCTGCTAGCCATTACATTGACAGTTGGAGGTCTGGCCTTGATTGAGCCAGAACCACATCTTGAAAAAAAAAAGGAGACCACCAACGTGAACCACTTAGAAAACAGGTCAGTCAATAAAAAAAGGAAGTTCACAATTCTTGGTTCAACAACAAGGTTAAAGAAGCTTTTTTTTTTCTTCTCATGACTGGATTCCTGTGTCGATGCAGGACACGCTGATGGTATCACTTCATGATATCTTAATATCTTGGATGTTCACCCGTGTCATGAGACCCTCGTCCCTGCACTCGAGGTGTCACAACACTCGACTACATTTGTTCTTTAAAGCGCACGTCGGCCGTTAAGTGCCACACTTAGTGCTTTCTAAGTGGTCTGTGTCCAGGCCCCCTCAGCTAGACTCCGGTTTAAGATAAGATAAGAACAAATAAAAGAAATGCTCTATTGAATGGTGGTTAATAGTTGCAGTTCAAAAGCGCTCTACAGCAAAAAAAAAACAGATCTAGAGGAGAAGGTGGAGCCGAGTGCAGCCGCCTTGTGCAGTTTAGCCTTTTCATCTCCGCTCGCTCCATGGATGAATTACGTTCCAGAATTTCACACTGGGGAACTGTGTTTTAGACTCACACAGCCTGTCGGGTCACTGAAGTGCACACATGGCAGCTTTGGCTTGAGAATGGAGAATTGCAGATGTTACTCTCTCATGTTTCGGATCTCGATCTCAGTTTTGAAGTCGTATCTCACGGTAATATCTTGAGCGTTGTCCCTTAAGACTTAGCTGTGTTCGTCCAGTTTAACTTTCCAATAAAAAAAGTTGCTCTTTTCAGAGTAACTACCTGTGAAATACCACTGGCTGACCCAAGTTCCCACCAATCATTTACAGTAAAAAATTCTAAACGGCTCCACTAAACTCAAACCGTAGATTTTTTTGTTTAATAGGTCGCCCCTAATCACAAAGACCATGGAGTCTCTGGTTCTTTTCCCCCGAGCACCGCAGGAGGGTATCGTCAGGAATCTTTTTGGAAAACACTTTCGGGTTGACCCCCGCGTGACCTCTGCCCGGTTCCAGGTCTGTGAGGAACTTCGCAGGTTGGAAGTAAAGCTATTCTTGCAGTGTCAAGAATGCCCTTCCAGACCGACAACACCCATCACCGGAGTCGTTGCACAACAACTTCGATGGTGTTTTGAAGCAATTTCGGATTTTCGTTTACAAATTTATAAAGATGCCACGATTTGTAGCTGGGTTTTCCAGCCAGGTTACCATATTTTTCAACCAAACTTTCATTTTATCGCAATGTTTTATTGTATTTAAACAGTCAATTGTACCCAGACTAGCCAGAGGGACCACCTGTAAGGTAGTTGGTCTGGGATGGCACTTGCATTCATTCCCGTCATGGCTAAAGTACCAAGATAACTTTTCGAGACTCCCAGTTCAAGAAAATGGGGGCTCTAGACACTTCAGTTTTCACGACATTGCAAGGAACGTAATGCTGCCTCATGCTAGTTCATGTGTTGCTCATTTCTTTACTTTCAACATTGTCGGAATCTTCGAACTTCCACAGTTCTAACAATTCTTGTTACAGTAAAAGTTGTTATTCAATGGCTGTCATCGACGTGTTAAGGGAATTTTAGAAAAGCATTTTTTTTTTACAAATTGGTTAAGAAGGGCGATTGTTGCGGGATGTGCAGCATTGACCACTTTTGTAGTTCTTATCAGGCATTTAGGTGGCCGCATCTGTTGAATTTAAATGATGACAAACTACCTTCTGAACATTTTGAATGTTTTTTGCTAAGTTATATTTGAACAGTCAAGTTTTCCTGAAATAACCAGGCACCCGAGTGACCACCCGTAAGGCCGCGGGTCTGAGACGGCGGTTGCATTCATTGCATGTGCAAAAAAATGGGGCTTGAGACGCTTCAGTTTTCAGGACGTTGCAATTACACGTTATTTAAACAGTCCAAACCCCCCCATAACGCCACTTTAAGCTCGTTCATGTGTTGCTTATTTTCACATTCAACATCGTTGGGATCCGTGAACTCCCAAAGGCTGATTCTTGTTACACTAAAAGTTTGTCTTTTTTGGCCAACTACGGTTTCCCAGATTGGACGTGTTGAAAGTCCACGCTACATTACGCGCCGATTGGTCGCGGCTGCTTCTCTAATCACGGCCGGTCGTACAGCTTTTTCTTTGTAGGTTTTTTTTTTTTTTCCGAGGGGGAGCCGACGAGCCTCAGATCCGTGGCCTTGACCCTGAACCCCGCTCTCTCTCCCCTCGCCCGGGTTGAGAAGAAGTTGTTGAGGAAACCTCTCTCACCAACGTAAACACCGCCCTGTGATCTGAAGTGGCACAGATGTGGATTCTACTGTAGTGTTTCGGCGGCGGCTTCACTCTGGCGCGCATCTGTCCATCCTGACACGGTTTGTTTACATTTCTCAGTCAACCACAGGAGCACTGTAACGCCTGGAGCGCCCCCAGCATCCAACCGCAGAGGCCTCGCCCCCATCAACTTCCCAGGCCTGCCTTTTCAAAAGCACTGACTCAAATCCCGCTCAGGCTTAGCTGGGAAAACAGCGGTTGCGGGTTGTTATCTCACAGGTGAGGGCAATTATAAGTGACATCTCGCCGCTCGACAGATGAACCCGACACCGGCTACAGTGTAGAACCAGAGCCAGGTGAGAGTGATTGTGTTGAAAAGAAAGAACAAACTGGAATCGCTTTGTTTCGCACTCGCTGACAGACAACTGGGTTGAAGAAGACGGAAGTATGAAGGTGTCATCAGAATCCTGGATGGTTGAATTGAACATTTTAAATGCTGAGACTTGACATTTTAGATTGAAATTTGTATTGTTTTTTACTTCTTAAAGAGTAAAATAAAGTTCTATCTATCTAGAACCAACAATGATAGTAATAATGTATATCATGTGTATCATGTGTATTCATACCTATTTAGCATATATTTTACACTATATTATGTAATAGTGTTTATATATTAATATATATGCATTTCTTATATTGATATATGTGGTAATTAGCCACAAACAAAATAATAATTATGTAGGAAATTAAAAATGTTGTTTTCTTTTTTGTTTAATTGGTGTTTTCTTATTTTGTATTTACAAATAATTTAATTTTTTTTTTGTTGAAAAAATTCGAAATAAATAAGTTAATTTATTCATGGATTTCTTTTTTTTTTTAACTCATAGAGTTTGATACTGTAATTCCAATAATTCAAAAATATATTTTCCAAATTCTATATTTTTCAATTGGTAGTCTTTTCAATTCAATACTAGACTAATCCAATTGAGCACTTGAGCACTAACTTTTAAACTCACAGAAAGCTATAAAATGATTTGCTCCACTATGATGAATTGAAGTGCCAGTGCTTCTATAATGTAAGTAAGTAAGTAAGTAATATTTATTTATATAGCGTTTTTCGAGACCAGGGTCACAAAGCGCTTAAACAATCAATAATAATAATGTCACATGATCTGATGATCTACCTGTCGCATGATTGGCTGACGGTCTCATCAAGAAGCTCGGTATTCCTTTGGTTTTGTCTAGTGGCACTTTTATACCAACATCTTTATAATGAATTTCAAAGGCTACGAATCAAAATATAATGAATTTTATTATTTTTATTTTATTTCTTCATATTTTAGATTACAAAGTCACACTCTATTTTTCAGAAATTAAATTTAAACATTTTTGAATCTTTGAATCAAAATACGACATTTCAATTTTCAAGAAAAATACATCAAAATTTTAATTCAAACCATTCAATATTCTGATGGCACTGATTTACCCCCATAGAGGTAGTTCCACTCACCCCCCCCCCCCACCCTCTCGGGTAGACCTTATTGGGCCTGATCCTCGACCTACAACCTGGCACATCCCGGGATCTTCAGTGTTGTTTAGAGAGCCTGTGGAATGTGTAACAAATCCCTCCAGCTTTATCGGCCTGGACCTGCTCCCCATTGGCCAGACTTGAGAGCCGGCAAGCGTGTGCACGTGAGCGTGAGCGTGGAGAATTTCACGAGGAGACCAGAAACAGAGTCGCATCCTGCTTGAGTGTAACCGCCTGTCCCACACCGGCTTTGATCGGCCGCTTCCTCGTGTTTGTCAGGGAGTGTTTGTGTGAGCGTCTCACACGCTAACCAGAACCACCATCTTTTTTCTTACATATTCTGGCAACGATCAGTTCGCGATGATTGACGAGTGTTTAGAGAAGTGAACTGATGATGAACTGATGATGAACTGATCTGAGCGTGCAAGTGTTTATTTGATATCTATCATTTATCATCATGATTTTATCCAGTTCTGATACAAGTATTGAATATTTTCTTTCTCTATATAAGTATGATGCATATTGTGTAGGTTGATTGAGTCAATTAAACACTGATCATTTAAAAAAATGTGTGTATTTTTATAAGTTTTCTGATGTTTTTATTGGCAATCAAGAGTAGATTCATGCAACATTTTCCTATTTTATTTCGTGTATATTCTCTATGTATTCTGTAAATATATATTTTCTATTGAGAAAACTTCTTTTACAATGTTTATTATTCTGTTTTAGAAAGGATATAATAAATAACAAGGCTAGTAATTTGCAGAAAAAACCCTTCAAACTGGAGCAAGGTTTATTCAAACAAAAAAATAACTTTTTTTTTCCCTGAGGTTCAAAAAAAAAAAGCTGGGTATTGGATACTGTAGTAACAAGGATATAAGTGTAGTATTTTTGAGTACCTTACTCTGGTGTTGTAGAATTTACAGACCACATGATTCTTGACGAAGTCGTAATTGCTTTCATTTGTTTTGAAACCAAAATACGTCCAAACATCAGCTTTAAAAGTTGCTGGAGTCGACTGTATCCTCTCGACCTCAGTCATCTTGCGGATCTTTGTAGTATTGATCAAGTACTTGACTCTGGTGTTGCAGGATTTACAGACCACATGACTCTTGACAAAATCGTAACTGCTTTCATTTGTTTTCAAACTAAAACATGTCCAAACAACAGCTTTAAAAGTTGCTGGAGTCGACTGTATCCTCTCGTCCTCAGTCGTTCAGTTCGTTTATTGGCGAAGACCTAATGAATGCTGCAATCTGGCAGCCTGAAGTTTAATTTTAAGGGAACGAAAAAAAAACCCTCTGTGGATATTTGCATGGTAATTTTAAATAAAAAAAACTGAACGACGTAATGACTGCTGCCATCTAGTGGGCCAAGAGTTTAATCACATACAACAAACGTCATAAATATTTGCATTTTAATTATAAATGCAAAAAATCTATAATTGTCTTAATGAAATATCATCCATAAAGGAACTATGGGAAATAAGATTAGATTAAAAAAATATATAAAGTTTTATCACAATATCGATCTTTTCTATATTTCAGTAGTTGATGACCTTGAAATGACCACTTTATCCGCCTCATGTCCAGACTCTATTTTTGGGGTTTTGAATTACATTTAAAAATGTAACTGTAAGAGAAAAAAAAAAGAAAAAAGTGCAGCGACAGCGCCTGACATTTGAAAAAAAAAAAGAGCTGGTTTTTTGCAGCACTTTTTTGTGGAAGCACATCATTAAATGTTTGAGTGAGTCTAACACATGGCCGCGGTCACATAAAAAGTCCTGCACAGACGATTGCATTACAGCGCCGGTGGCTGCTGTCCCCGTGAACTCTGGCGGGCGAGGTGTGTGGCGTGGGATTGAACTGAAGAAAAAAAAAACGTTGCATAATCCGATAAAGCGTCCGGGCGTCCGACCGACGTCACGAAGCCCGACGACAGGAAGATTCCGGGGGTCTGTTGACGGGTCAGAATCAGAGGAGGCCGCGGCCGAGGCGCGTGTTCGGGCGACGGTCCGACGTGATTAGAAGGATTTAAAGGCGCTTCGGACGGACTCGTGTCTCCTACAGCTGTCGTGGTCGACTCATGTCCTGCCAAGAGAGAGTTTAGTCTCCGGACTGACCCCCCCACGGACCCCCCCCCCCCCTCACCCTCGAGGACGACGTTACTCCGACGCTGCATATCTTGGCAGATGACTCGGCTCTCGACGCCCTTCATGGTTCGACTCCTTCGATTTCAACCTCTTTTCGGAGTCCAAGCATGAAAAACATCCGAGATCTGATAAGGTTTTGGATCCAGCTGTTGCCGACTTATTTTGGGAGCCGTGCGTATCAATTGTTTGTCTTGTTCCTCCTGCTCGTCGTTTCCAGAAAACAACTCGTTGAACTCTGAGAATTATTCCAAATTATTCATGAATTCATGCTCGCGGTGTGTGGAGCTGATCTGCTCACGTGAAGTTCCTGCTCCGGGCTCAGAACTTTCCACCGTGTTCGATTGACCCAAAGTTTTTAAGTCACACATACATGATAATTTAGTTTCAAGATCTTAAGAACTTAATGTAGTGGAAACGATTCATTCAATCACTTATTTTTAAACATATTTTCCTTCTTTCTTCACATTTTCTCCATTAAATCTTGGACTTTTTCTTTGTACATTTACTTCAGAACGTTGAGACTATTAACGCTTGTGTTGTCTCTGGGTCAAGGTGATCCGAAGGCTGGAAAACAAACGTGCTTGTGGTATGCCTTGTGTTATCTCTGGGTCAAGGTGACCCGAAGGCCACAAACCAAATGTGTTTGTGCTATCCCTTGTGTTGTCTCTGAGACAAGGTGATCCGAAGGCCACAAACCAAATGTGTTTTTGCTATCCCTTGTATTGTCTCAGGGTCAAGGAGACCCGAAGGCCCGAAAGTAAATGTGTTTGTGCTATCCCTTGTGTTGCCTCGGGGTCAATGTGACCTGAAGGCTGGAAAGTAAATGTGTTTGTGGTATCCCCTGTGTTATCTCAGGGTCAAGGTAACCTGAAGGCCCGAAAACAAATGTGTTTGTGGCATCCCTTGTGTTATCTCCGGTTCAAGGTGACCCAAAGGCCGTAAACCAAATGTGTTTGTGGTACGCTTGTGTTGTCTCTGGGTCAAGGTGACCCGAAGGCCTGAAACCAAATGAGTTTGTGGTATCCCTTGTGTTATCTCTGGGTCAAGGTGACCTGAAGGCTGGAAAACAAATGTGTTTGTGGTATGCCTTGTGTTATCTGTGTAGCCCCCCGCGATCCCCAAAAGGACTTAAGTGACATAGAAAATGAATGAATGAATTCTTTTAGGGATTTTTTAATTAAAAGATGGAAAAAACAATGTTGATTCTATACAAAAGAAAAAAAAGAAAAAGCCCTTAAATGTCAATAAAAAATGTTTATGTAACTTTATTTGATCTGGAACTAAAGTTGGCACAGATGCCCTCAGTGGGTCTCCTTTTTTCATTAGTTCGAGTCAGAGTTTTTCACGTAGGTCTCAGGGAAGGTTCCTCAGCCAGACTAGTCAAGTCCTAAAGTGTTAATGAAAAACTCATTGGATGTATTTAACGTACTTCCTTCTCCTCCTCTCTGCTGTTTTCTCCACTTCTCCACCGGCGGTACAAGCGCTTACATCTGGTTTTGTGTCAAGGCCAGGTTGGTTTTCTCCAGGAATGGAGGTTCTTTTATTCCTCAACGGCCTCGCTCTCGCTCTCTCGGTTTCACCCTGCGGTTTTGAAGCCCGGCGGGTTTGTTTACCCGAGTATTCCTCCAGTTATATTGACACATCCTCATTTCCAGCTCGGGCGGAAACCCCTTCAATCATTCCCAAAAGACGAAAATGGTCTGGAGACCCCTTTCCCCGATGGGGAAGAAGAGTTTTGTCGCTCTTTTGGGGGGGAAACAACTTTTTATTTGTTCAAGATTTAACAGCTTGAGGTCAAAAGATGTCGGGACAATATCCTGTTTTGGTATTTACTCACAATATTTGCTCCTCCGGGTGCAAGAAAAACGAGTCGAACAATATTTCTTCTTTTTTTTTTCCGAGGCGGCGGCGTATTGTGGGTCGAGGTGAAGACGCGTGTGTGTGCTTTATATTAAAGGCTGGATGGGGGGAAGAACAAAGATGTGCAGTGTGTGTTCGGGCGAGAGGAGGATGGGTGGCAGTCACACGGAGAGAGAGAGAGAGAGAGAGAGAGGGATGTCTGATGTCACCTGGTTCAGGAGTTATGAAAGCCTCCACCGGTTACTCTATCCCACATAAAAGTCTGGCGTGCTCTTCGGGAAGCCTGGCAAGGAGAACGAACATCAAACACCTTCACTCACTGTCTGTCGTGTCGAGGCGCCTGTTTACACGCCGCGTCTTCGGGGTTTCGAAAAAAAAAAGAAAGAAAAAATCTTCTTATCATCATCGTTGTGACTGGTGACGCCTCGCACGCCGCTTCCCGATCTGTCGTCCTGGTGAAGATCCATGTTTTCAAGGAGGAAAAGTCTTCGGCGGCGAAGGAATGAGAGACGTTAATTAGGACATGTGGCGAGCAGATTTTGAGCGCGACGCACCGTGGGCGACGTGGATGGACTCGCCATGTGTTTGCGTGTTTAAAACTGCGAGACTGTTGGTTTCGGATCTCGCTCCTGAGCTCGATAGATGTCACGAGGTGGAGATGAAACGGATGGTTTTACTCCTCAGGTAATCGATATGTGATGATTTAAAGGGTCGTTTAATAAAAAATACATTTGATGTTTTTAGTTAAATAAATAAATAAATAAAAAATCTAAATTCTGAAAAGTGACGCCTTCTTTAACTCTCAAGACAATGACTTTTTTCACATGTAATTTGACAACATGACCTTGAACCTTGAACCTCAAAAATGCAGTAGTAATGAGGTGACATCCCTTTAAACAAACCTTCTCAGTGCCGGTGACCTGAACAGCTCCTGTATTGCTTTGCCGCCCAGCCAACCCATCACTTGCGACGGACGTATAATTCTAATACATTATCGTGGCGATTGATCGGACGTCACTTAAAAGAGAAGTTTGTCGAAGGGCCTTATGGGGGTTCACTGTTTTGTTTGCACCCTAAGTAAGTCGTGTGCGGTTATCACTGACTCCCACTGAGTTCTTAGGCTACGATTAGGGTTTATGCTTTTTAAATAAATCACATGTTTGTAACCGTGTGAAGAGAAGATGCTTTAGTGTTACAATATATTTAAATATGCAGTACCAGTAAGTGACTATTCATACTAATAATTAACCCTTTTGATACTTATTTGAGGACATTAAGTGCAGATTTTAGGCTTGACGAGCAAACATTTAAGTTTTACTCATTAGCGTTTTGACATGACGTTCGAGACAATCTGGTCCTGAGAAATGCCTAATGGATCGGTACCTGTTCCGTGGACTGGATCACCCACAAAAGTTGGGTGGCTCTTGGGGACCTCTGTTCTGGTGTAGCCTGAAGCATGGGTTTCAAATCTTCACCATGTCGAACCCTAAAGACTACTAGCCTGTCGCTTAGGGGACCCCCTTTTGAAAAAAATCATCTGATCCTTCTAAATATAAAAAGAAATCTCAACTTTTAAGAGACTATTTTCTTACTTTTTTTTAACCTTTTTAATATGTATTATTTCTTAAGCATTTCGGGCAATCATGGCCATTTTTCTTTCTCTATGTATCTTGCCTCATATTTTCTCTTTCTTGTCAGAAACCTGTCCATTTCCTTCTGAATATCTAGCTACAAGCTACTTGGAAACGGGCTCGAACCGCAAAAGGTATCACAGAATTTCACATCATCACACGTGGTGTGGTTCGGTACAATCGGACGCTTGAGAATCCGAAGATAAAGGCTGGTTAAAAACACATTTTATTTTAGATAATATCATGTTCAATTCCATTCTCCGATTCCCTCCAGTTTTCCACCAGGACGGGTGAGACTAGTGTCGGTTGTCGCCCAATTTGGTGGTGGAGTCAGGACTGCAGACTCTTGTTCACAGCCACTTTTACAAGTCTGGCTCTCAACCATAAGTGAATGATCCTACGCTAGCATTTCATCATGTTCTGATGTTTAACTCCCACAGTGAATTCTCGTACACTGTCCAAGTCACGGGCGGAACAAACTTTAACTGAATAATCCACATCAGAATCCTGAACTTCTTGGAGGCTAAAGCTAGCATTATTTTCCTCTGTTTTGTTCCTCCGTCACCAAGATCCCATAAGAAACTCTCCTCGATTCAGTCACTTTCCTTCTACTGAATTCCTTTTGTTTTTTGGAGCTTCTTATTGTTTGAAATCCACCGTCTCTGTTCCTCATTTTATCTCAAACCTCAACGTGAATCTGTATTTTAACAAACCATCCTGCAGACCACATTAAATGTCGTGGCCGGTGTTTAGTAGTCGCTGCCATAAACTAAGAGGATTGTTTGTGTTTAACCATAACTAAAACCAACAGAAGACGAAGTCCTTCAGGGATCAGATGTCATCGGACTATAAGTTTCCCGAAGTCGAAAAACCTTTAAAAACGCTCCAAGAAAAAAGACACATTTGTGCCTCGTTTGTTGGTTTGTTTTCGACTGTAAGTTCTGTCTCGGTTTTGGGCATTTTTTCATACCTCCCAGTGTACGACGGCAGGATGAGAAGACTCAGCAGGAAGCTTTGATGTTCCACTGAGCGGCGGAACAGTGTGAACTCACTCTTCCTTACATGCGGCCCTTCATTAGGGGACTCGGCGCTACAAAGGCGGCAGATGAAAGGATCCGTCGCGGAGAGGAAACAACACTGCGGTGGAACCGACCACAATAGATGGAAACTGTGCTTCTATGTTTAGCTGCACCCACGATCGATCAACGTCTCTTTTACCTCCTTCTCTCTGAAGGCTCGGCTGGTATTTGTGCAGAAAGAAAATCTTCATTTTTTCCCCCCTGTGTTTCTGTGGGTTTACTCCGGGCACTCTGGTTTCCTCCCAAAGGACGGCAACTTAAAGAGGTTGATTAGGAACGCTACTATTTTCCATAGGTGTTAGTGTGTGTTTGAAAGGTTGTGTGAGTCTTTGTGTAGAGATAGATTGGTGGCTTCGAGGGCGCCCCCTTCCTCCTGTCCTAAGTAGCTGGGACAGGCTCCAGCACCATTAACCTCTAAGGGTTTGTCATGGCAAGAATCCGATACGTATCACCGTACAACAGCAACGATACGATATATAGCGATACTGGAGTAACAAGGATATATTTGTTGTATTGTCGAGTACTTGACTCTGGTGTTGCAGATTTTACTCTTGATGAATTCGTAACTGCTTTCATTTGTTTTCAAACCAAAATATGTCCAGAAATCAGCTTTAAATGCTGCTGGACTGTATCCTCTCGTCCTCTGTCATCTTGGGGATATTTGTAGTATTGTCAATTAATTCACTCTGGTGTTGCAGAATTTACTCTTGATGAAGTCGTAACTGCTTTTATTTGTTTTGAAACCAAAATATGTCCAGAAATCAGCTTTTAAATGCTGCTGGACTGTATCCTCTCGTTCTCAGTCATCCTAGGGATCTTTGTAGTATTGTCGAGTACTTGACTCTGGTGTTGCAGATTTTACTCTTGATGAAGTCGTAACTGCTTTCATTTGTTTTCAAACCAAAATATGTCCAGAAATCAGCTTTAAAAGCTGCTGGAGTCACTGTATCCTCTCGTCCTCAGTCATCTTAGGGATCTTTGTAGTATTGTCGAGTACTTGACTCTAGTGTTGCAGATTTTACTCTTGATGAAGTTGTAACTGCTTTCATTTGTTTCGAAACCAAAATATGTCCAGACATCAGCTTTAAACACTGCTGGACTGTATCCTCTCGTCCTCAGTCATCTTTGGGATATTTGTAGTATTGTCGAGTACTTGACTCCGGTTTATCAGAATTTACAGACCACATGACTCTTGACAAAGTCGTAACTGCTTTCATTTGTTGCTGAAACCAAAATACGTCCAAACATCAACTTTAAAAGCTGCAGTAGTCGGCTGTATCCTCTCGTCCTCAGTCCTCGCTTGGAACTCACACGATATCCTTGTTCCGTTCACAGCAAAGCACGTGATGACTGCTGCCACCTAGCGGCAGGAAGTTTAATTGCAACACAAAACTGATCAAGCGCCATGAACGCCACACTTTAAAGAAATATAAACCATTAAAAAACTATGATATAAATAAGAAATTGTTTGAAAGTCAAAAAAATAAATCTGTTAATTATTGATACAGTATTGTGTTTTAATATTTTCTTCCACCTCTATTACCAAACCAACTTGTACATCGAATGTCACTTATGTCAGTGAACAAAATAAATGGCAGGAATGTCAACAAAAGACTTCTACAGCAGCTCGTGGGCCAAACAAAAAACAGTTTCAACTTCAAACACCTCAGGATCCTCGAGTTCCGGCCCAGAAGAAGAAACCCGATCATCCCTCGCATCTTTTGTTCCTTTTTTATCTCCTCTCTTACTTCCTGTCCACTTTTTTCCCCCACTTCCTGTTTCCCCCCTTTCGTCGTCTCCAAAACCGGCCCCTGTTTTCCCTCAAAGTCTCCAGTGACCAATTTGAGCAGGTTCAGACCTTGACCCCCCCCGCCCCCCAACCCTCCTACATCGGGTGAAGGTCAGGGTCCAGATTACAGGCCGGTGGTATCTTTTCTCTGAAGTGCGGAATAATCACGGGCTGCGAGGCTGTTAAACAGAACCACAGGCCCTGGCGCTGTCATTACTGTGAGAAAGCGCGGGAGGGGAGTCGTGGGGGCTCCTGCACCTAAACACATGCAGATGTTCCCGACTCTCTGGCGTTTTTTAAGGTACATGGAGTTCTTTTGTTTGCGTCTATCTGTTTTTTATTTGCCGGGGTCCTTCCATGTGGAGGAGGTTTTTGATTTCAAAGAGGAATGACGTCAACGAGATGAATCATTTTGTTGTTGGAACGGTTTTGCGGCTCGAGGCCTTAATTTTCATTGTTTCCAGTCGTGATTGTGTGTTCGGACGTCGACACATGTGCTCGCGTGTCTTAAGGCACGGCGGCCATGTTTAATGATATATAGATGATTCACATATGACAGCCCCCCCCCCCCCCCGACCCTCCTCTCCTTCCGTCCCACAATGCTTCAGAAAAAACCTTAATTCAATCAGTTCCATCCTGTTCCGACTGGAACTTTTCCGCCGGGCCATTTTTCTCTCCAAACCTAAATAAATACAAGTCACTGAAACCTTGTTGTTGTTGTTGTTGTTGTGGAGAAAAGGAGTCCTGAGCAGAAACAGGTTGACAAGGACAGATGCATTGTGGGTGACGGATGCGAGGGAGCGTTTGAAGTGAATTCCGAGACGCTCGTCCTCGGCCTCTCGCTGCTGCGTCCCAGACTGTGAAACACAATAACATGCAGATGTTCAAAGAGTTCTGCCGGCGCTGGAGCCACTTCTTCTTCTTCTTCTTCTTCTCTCTCCCTCTCATCTGAGTAGGAAATGCTTGAGCTGGGATTGTTTGTTTTTCTCTGCGTCTGTGGTTCTGAACTGTAGATTCACTTACATCTCTGACCCCCTCCTCTCTTTCCATGTCCCAGGAGTTTCCAAACGGGGAGCTGAAGGAACGACAGTTCACGGATCAACACTGTCCCCTAGAGGGTAGGTGCGGAACTATCAGTGTACTACACGCTGTACTACACTCATGTGTGTTTGATCAACTGGAGGTGACGCATACCTCTGCCAAGGAGCTCAGTTACTTTGGAGATTAAATGTATGATTTAAAAAAAACGTTGTGACACTAGGTTGAGGACACAAAATCTTGAATCTTGTAGTATTGTCAAGTACTTGACTATGGTGTTGAAGTATTTACAGACCACATGACTCTTGACGAAGTCGTAACTGTTTTCAATTTTTTTTAACTAAAAATGTAATAAACATCAGCTTTAAAAGCTGCTGGAGTCAACTGTATCCTCTCGTCCTCAGTCAGCGAGGAAGTAATGACTGATGCCATCTAGTGGGCCAAGAGTTTAATTACATGCAACAAATGTCATAAATGTCAAGATCGACTTGATTCTATGTTAAAACAAAATCTTAAAGCTGAAAAACGAAAGAAAAAGTAGCAAAAACAAATATATATTTGTAGTATTGTTGAGTACTTGACTCTGGTGTTCTAGTATTTACAGACCACATGACTCTTGACAAAGTCGTAACTGCTTGCATTTGTTCAAAACGTGGCCAAACAACAGCTTTAAAAGCTGCTGGAGACGATTGTATCCTCTCGTCCTCAGACTCAACTCACCGTTCCATTAGCTGTGGTAGACGTAATAACTGCTGCCATCTAGTGGCTGGATGTTTAATACAAAAAAACATTAAAATAAACGAACGTCATGAACATTTTTTTTTGTAAATAAAGAAATCAAAATATTTTATTTTATACACACTATAATGAAAAAACTACAATAAAAGAACTATGATTACGTAATTAAAAAATCGATACAATATCGTAAAAAGCAAACATCGCATGTGTGTGATATTATTTTCTTACATCCATAATCATTGGTGGTTCAGTTTCTAGTCAAGAGTTTAAACATGTCCTTCAATAGTTGTTGAAAGCTCTTGCGGGGCCACATAAAACAAACGTGATGGGCTGGTTTTTGGCCTTCGTGCCAGAGCTTTACATAACCAACCCTGTCCTGTTGAGACCTTATAACCAATGATAAAACCACTAGATTAGAAGAGGTGACCAATGCTACATTTGCAAGGTGGTCATAATGTTATGGCAGATTATTTTGTTTGTTTTTTTTAAACCAGAATAAAGTTATTTTTTATATCCCATAATCATCTGACTTTACTCTTTTGTCTTGTTATCAGTGGTCCTTCCTCCAGAGAAGGCGGCAGGTTGCGAGAGCTACCTTCAGTATCTTCGCCAGGAGGACCGAGAAATACACAAAGATTCCTCCAAAACTCCGGGGAAGAAACCCATCAGTCTAGATGTAAGTCGTCAACTTGTTCACTTAAATGATTTTCTAGGGTCAGGGTTCATGTAGAGGCGAAGAAGAGAGTGCAGGTAGGGTGGAGATGAAAGTGAAAAGGGTTGTTTTTTATGGATTCTCTGAGGTGGAAAATAGAAAAATGACTCTAAACAGTGTGTGAAGTTGTGCGTTTGTTGCCGACAGGACCTGGAGTGCGACGTGTCGGTGGAGGACGACAACCGTCAGGAGTGGATCTTCACTCTCTACGACTTCGACAACAGCGGGAAAGTGACGAAAGAGGTTCGTTGGCGTTTGTGTCCTTTTTTTAAAGAAGAAGAAAAAGAGTTTCTCCGTCTCACGTGCCGATCCACGCAGGACATGTCCAGCCTCATGCACACCATCTACGACGTGGTGGACGCGTCCGTCAACCAGTCCTGCAGCAACAACAGCAAGACCCTCCGTGTGAAGCTGACGGTGACCCCGGAGCCCAAGTCTCACCGGAGAGACACGAGGACAGGTACAGACTGAGGGTTCACTTGTGTTGTTCTGGGTCAAGGTGACCCGAAGGCCTGAAAACAAATATGTTTGTGGTATCCCTTGTGTTGTCTCTGGGTCAAGGTGACCCGAAGGCCCTGAAATTAAATATGTTTGTGATATGCCTTGTGATATCTCTGGGTCAAGGTGACCTGAAGGCCACAAACCAAATGTGTTTTTGCTATCCCTCGTATTGTCTCAGGGTCAAGGAGACCCGAAGGCCCGAAAGTAAATGTGTTTGTGCTATCCCTTGTGTTGCCCCGGGGTCAATGTGACCTGAAAGCTGGAAAACAAATGTGTTTGTGGTATGCCATGTGTTATTTCAGGGTTAAGGTGACCTGAAGGTCAGAAAACAAATGTGTTTGTGGTATCACTTGTGTTGTCTCTGGGTCAAGGTGACCCGAAGGCCGTAAACCAAATGTGTTTGTGCTATGTCTTGTGTTGTCTCTGGGTCAAGGAGACCCGAAGAACCGAAAGTAAATGTGTTTGTAGTATGGGGGTCCTGGGTCAAGGTGAACTATACCTCAAACACATTTGTTTTACGGCCTTCGGGTCACCTTGACCCAGAGATAACACAGGGGTTAACACTTGAGATATTAGAAGTTTATCAAATGTTGAAACTTGTTTTTAAGCGATAAAATATATACTTTTAAATAATTAAATGCAATTAACTCTGTATTGAAAGGATTCAATAAACATTCTAAATAATTCTAATAATTAAAAAAAAAAAGTACACATAAAGTTTTATATTCTAATTCCAATAATTCCATTATAAAATGTATAAATTCAATATTTTGTTTTATTCATCGATTTTTTAATTCTATATATTTATATATAACATTTTTATATTGACTTTAACAATATATGTTTTTTAAAATTCGATTTTTTTAAATTCAATAATACAAGAAAAATATAACCGATTCAATATATAAATTAAATAAATTAAGTTAGAAATAATTAAACCTTTCAATAAACATGATTTAAATCGATCAGTCGATAAAAACAAACTTTCAATATGGACATTATTTAATGGAAAATAATTGCATGCTTAAAAAACATTTAAAAATTCAAGCGTCAACATATTAAATAACTAAATTAGTCTATAACTATACCAGTCTTTTTTTTCATTATAACACAAGCGTATTAATATATAACTTAAGTCCCTTTTCCTTCCAAAGACCGTCATCCGGACGAGGGACGTGCCGCCGACAAGAGGCTGTCGTCTTATACCAGGTGAGTCTCGCTTTAGTCAAATAGTTAAAAAATGAAGAAGAAAAATCTAAATAATGGTTTTATTTACAGCAACAAAGGGCCGAGCAATGAGGGACCAACCACTGAGGGCCAGCATTACTGTGTGGACGAGAACACGGAGCGGAGGAATCACTACCTGGACTTGGCTGGTATTGAGAACTACACGTCTAGATTTGAAGGTATGAACTGGCAGTACTTTCTTTATCATGAATTGTTTTGTGTGTGAAATACAAACAAAACCATTTATAGAGGGAGAATCTATAGTCAGACGCTGCGCCATCTGCTGGGCGTCTCGTGTCATTACAAGCATCACAACGAACCACGTTTTTGTCTCATAATATCCAGTGACAAATGTAAAATATAACCAAAACAATTCAACCAAAATAATGTGAAATACATTGATCAAATAATATTTCATCATTCATTCACAATTGTAAAATTAACAAATAACAACAAGTTGTAAACGTCAAATGTGACATTTTTAGAATTTTATTTTTATTAACATGACTAAGATTATACTGTATTTAACACAATATTAATTGTTTGAATTAAATTTTGTATCTTTTTTTCTAGTCTATTGTTTTTTGATATATTCATCATTATTCTATTTATTATGTTTGTTATTTTATTTGATCATTATTTTTTATAATTTATTATTATTTTACATATTTTATGATCGTTGTTCTTATTATTTTACGTGTATTGTATGTCTTAATATAATAAGTATTTAGGTTTAACTTTCGTTGCAACTGCTATAAAATATAAATCGCCCAAATTTGGGAAGAATACAGGAGATCAAATAGAATAAAACCAATACTGTAGTTTAAAATGAAATTATTTTATTGATCAAAATAACAACTAGTTAAATCCTAGTGCAACAACAACTTTCATAATAAAAATAAATTAATAGAATTGTATAAATATGTATTTAAATGAATTTATTTATTAAAGAAAAGAGGTTGTAAACGTGCAGCGACAGATGTATAACCGCTACAATAATATAAGCTAAAGCTATGCTAGCAGGCAGAGTTGTTTACATGGCCACCATGAGGTCAAAGGTCATGTAAATACTATCAGTTTTAATTAGCAATTATTTTCATTATTCATTACAAGGCTACTATAAATACTAAATAAGATTGTAAGGGGTTTTGTTTAAGGATTTTTTTCCTTCGCTTTCGTCATTTAAATGAGGATTATTTTTCCCGCTAAAATGGTGAAGTAGTGAATATAAATAATTATTTGGGAAACAATTGTTTTGTATTAGAACATTTAAAAAATCCCAGAAGTTACAATGATTAGCTTGATTTTGTTGCTTGTTATTTCACCTTTAACTCCTATATCTTTGGCCCCTCACAACCATCAGTGTATGAAATGTGGCCCTTGAAGAACTATAATTGTCCACCACTCACACATCCAACTGGTCAATAAAGAGCAGTTCTAAGTTCTAAGGAGGATTCTTCTCTTCTTCCCTCTCCGTCAGGAACCAGCCCTCCTCAGGACGCCCACAACCGAAGTTCTCAGAGCCAGAGTCGCTCTCGCTCGCAGGAACCCGACTCCCAGGTGGTCCACCACCGGCGCTCGCAGGTCATCGGCGACGGCTACAACCCCGGCGAGCCTCGGGGCAAAGGCTTCGTCAAGTCCCCCAAAGGCACCTACAAGGGAGGCGCGGGGAAATCCACTAAATGTCACGGTCACCACCCTCCTCATCTCCAAGGTCACGGGGGTCACGGGGGTCAGGACGTGTACCACATGCCGCACCAGCCCGCCGGCCACCACCAGCACCCGCTCCAGTACAGCCACAGCAAACGTATGAGGAGCAAAGCCAGAGAGGCCTTGTCCCCCTCCAAGACGCCACTGTCCCCTCACCCCGCCGTGCCCTCCGGCCCGGACCACGCCTCCGGACCCCCCGGGAGCCCCGGCTTCATGGTCCCCGTCGTCCAGCGCCACGAGCATCACCATCACCACGAACACCACCACCACCACCACTACCACCATTACCACCAGACATGATCCGCGTCCAGAACCCACGCCAGTCTGAAGGACTTTAACGCCATCCTGCGGGAGCGTCTCACGACTCACGAGGATCTTGTTATTCTCCTCTAGTAAGCTACACAGATGTATGTCCCCAGAGTAGACCAGGACCAGTGGAGTGTGAAGGACCTGAAGGATCATTGAAGTACAAAAGTGTGTGTCTGGCACAGAAGTTTTTTTTTTTTTTTTTTGTAGATACTTTTCATGGACTTTTGCTGGGACTGCTGCCATTTTGTCACCGACTTTTTTTCACAAAGGGACCAGACGTGTGACTGGGATTCTCATCGTCGTCACTTCAAGCTAGTCGTGCGAAGACCTTTTTCCAAAAACATGGATCTCAGGTGTAACTTATGGAAGCAAGTCAGTGCCGTCAGAATATTGAATGGTTGAATTGAACTTTTTAAATGTTTAAAACTCTGATTTTAGAAGATTGAAATCTTATTTTTCTAGCATTAAATTCTATTTTAAATAATTGAATTGATTTTTCTTTTTTTTTTAAATAATTGATCAAACAAATGTATATTTTTAAACTTTTTTTTTTAAATCAGGTAAAGTTTGATCCAATACATCTAATAAATAAAAAGAAAGAATAATTTTAAATTAAACGTTTTTCAATTCTTATCCTTTTAAACTCAATCTGAAAATGGCTACGAATGAAAAAATATTCTTTTTACAAAATGTATTTTTTAATTATTAGTGTATCATCAAATTATACATGATTTTTTAATTCATTATGAAAATATATATTTTTTGATTCAATTGTTTAAAAAAATCGAATTCCAATAATTGTTTAAAAAAAAAAAAAATCCAATCCACATACAAATAAATTATTGAATTCAATTATTTAAAAAATAAATAATAATAATAATAATTCATTTATTAAATGTGTTTGACTGTAAAGATCATTAATAACAAACACAAATATAAATGATTTCATTTAATTTATTAAATAAATTCATTAGAATTCAACCTTTTAATATAAAAATGATTGAATTCAATTATTTTAAAAAATCTATCTCAGTTGTTTCGAATGTAAAATTCTGAATTTCAACATTTCAAATGTTGAATCCAACAATTCAATCTTGTGACGTCACAGACACGCTTCCATAGCAACGGTGCTGCTGCTCTCGAGCTGTTCACAGAAGCCTCCGCTGTGTTCCGAGGTGTTCGGGGAAAAGGGGGGGAGGTTGGGGGGGTTTAAAATCACCACTGCCAGTTTTAATGCAAAAATATCTTGCTATATGTATAAAAAATATATATATATATGTAAACACATTTTACTGTATAATACGCGTATATGCATATTTTATCATGAACGTAATTATGCATATATGTTTTTTTTGTCTTTTATATATTTTAATAAACAGTATATAGTTCATTCACATGATGAGATGCCGTTTCTTTATTTTCAATACATTTACTTAATGATCATTTAAATGATTGGTGCTTTATGAGAGTGCAATGACCACTAGTCACCACTAGGTGGGAACATAACTCCGCCAAAACACAACCTGCACCTGTTGACTCTGGTTTGTTTATATGTATCCAGTCCCATAATGATGACGTAGAACGTGGTTTCAGTTGAGACGTCAGGCTGTCTAGAATTTCAGTCGTTTTGATGGTAACGTTCATAATGGAAGACGCTTTTATTTACTTTATCTTTCATTAAATTCACATTCATTGGATGATCCACTGCAGGAGTCTGAAAGCAATTACATTTTAGGATAACATTTGAGTAAATAAATAAATCACTTCCATCTGGACGTCATGACAGAATAATAATAAAGAAGGAGCATTTGAAGAAGTGGTTACATAATAAAACTTAACTAAATTAGATATTAAAAATAAAATAAAAATACTTGACAGTTTAGTTTTCTATGTTTTAATAAGTAAATCACATATTTGTTAATTGTCTTTATTTAAATGCATTGGGTTCCAAGGTTATTGAGTTATCCATTAGCCATTATGCCCGAATGAAAGATAATTCAGAATTGAATATTTAATATTTTTGTACACTCGCAACTTTATATATATTAAAAAAATATTTCTCTTTTTTTTATACACAAGTTAGTTTGACAAAAAAAGGTCAGATTACAGTAAAAAAAAAAAAAAAAAGTATTTTAAAGGAATGTCCTGAAATGCTTATTATTAAAAAATGTTTAATTTATAATGTCAACCACTCGTATTATTTACTTATCCACTTCAGTTTATATATAATAAATAAATAAAAACTGTAGCCGTGACACAATTACATTTTTACCGTGGCTAGCTTTAAAATACATAAATATTTAACTTCCATCTGCACAACATAACAGTAAAAAAAAACGAAATAAAAGTATTCAAAGTTATCTAGCTGTTGATGCACATTAAAATATTTATTTATAGCTTTTTTTCTGGCTACATATGGGAATTGTCTTTTATTTAACTCGGCACTAGATAATTCTCCTCAAAGAGAAGGTAAACAATCTGTTAGTTTGCATGATTAGCAACAGCGAGTATTTAAACCATGAATCCCAAATATATAAGCCGACTAAAATAAAACTATGCTCAGGCTGTCGGTGACAAAGGTACTAAAGAAGCTCAGAAACTAGGCTGTATTAAGAGAAGTCGGATTGATTTTTTGTAATAATTGATCTTTCTTGTTTAACCCATAGTCCAAACAGTGTTTCTGTCAAACAATTATACAAGTATTTACGATTTTGTGAAATTGTGTCTGAAAATGTGTTTTTTTCACACCAAAATCTTCTAAATTAACTTAATGGATGGCAAATACTAGTAATAATCCACCAGAACAAGTGTGAACATGCAGAATAGAAGGAAAATGGCCAAATTGTTATGGTTGAAAAATAATGAAATATAAATTTGTATTTTCTATAGAATATTTAAAGATTGAAATTCTGAAATATATTTATAGAGCGCTTTTCCAACAATCAAAAACAAAACTCAAAGTATATTCTTTAAAGGTCAAGATAACACTGAATAACAGGAGTTCCAGAAAATCAAGGAAAAGCACAAATAAAAACGTCTAAAGATGTTTCTTGAAAGAGTCACTAGACTCCATGAAGATTCTGTGGTGTGGTGGATAGAGCAAGTGCCTCAGAAACTCTTCAGTCGGCTCCAGCTTGGGTTCAATTCCCACATTGACTAACTAGATGACATTTCACTTGTGGTTTTTTGGCCTTTAAATCTTGATGTGGATCACAAATGCCACCTAAGCACAAGTCCTGCTGTGAGGTGGTCGTGGTCTAGTGGAGGCTATCTTGGATTGGCTGTCGTTGAACATGAGTGAGATCAACTCCCGTCTCAGCTTATAAATCTTAGACATCCCTGGTAAACTTTTAAAGTGATGTCCTCAATATGTATGCTAAATACGCCTGGAGCACAGGGCAAAATGTGAAAGTTCTATGGTGGAGTGGATAGAGCAAGTGCCTCTGAAACCCTTCGGTTGGCCAAAGCGTGGGTTCGATTCCCACTCCTTCCATCACTAACTGAAACAAACTGAGTTGGACATGGAGAGCCAAGGGTTTCAATTTTAATGTGTTTGTCCTCAATATGTATGCTAAATACGCCCGGAGCACAGGTCCAAATGTGAAAGTTCTGTGGTGGAGTGAATAGAGCAAGTACCTCTGAGATCCTTTCGGTTGGGTTAGTCGTGGGTTCGATTCCCACTCCCTCCACCACTAACAGAAACAAACTGAGTTGGACATGGAGAGCCAAGGGTTTCAACTTTAATGTGTTTTTCCTCAATATGTATGCTAAATACGCCCGGAGCACAGGTCCAAATGTGAAAGTTCTGTGGTGGAGTGAATAGAGCAAGTGCCTATGAGACCCTTTCGGTTGGGTTTGTCGTGGGTTCGAGTCCCACTCCCTCCATCAACAAACTGTGTTGGACACAGAGAGCCCAGTGATGTGTGAAGCCCCTGGAAAAAGTGCCCTGGTGGAGTGACTAGAGCACGTGCCTCTGAGACCCGTTGGGTTGGTCGTGGGTTCGAGACCCACTCGCTCCAGCAAGCTGTGTGGGACACTGAGACCCCAGTGATGTGTGAAGCCCCCGGAAAAAGTGACCTGGTGGAGTGACTAGAGCAAGTAGCTCTGAGACCCTTTCGGTTGGGTTGGTCCTGGATTCGAGTCCCACTTGCTCCACCAAGCTGTGTGGGACACGCAGAGCCCAGTGATGCGTGAAGCCCCCGGAAAAAGTGACCTGGTGGAGTGACTAGAGCAAGTGCCTCTGAGACCCTTTCGGTTGGGTTGGTTGTGGGTTCAGGTCCCACTCCCTCCATCAACAAACTGTGTGGGACACGCAGAGCTCATTGATGCGCGAAGCCCCCGGAAAGAGTGACCTGTGCTTATTAAAACGTTACTGTGCTGTACTGCGCCTTAATTTTCACAAGTCGGATAAAAGTCGTGCTGTAATGAAAAGGTTTTTCTTTAGACTCTACAAAGCAGCAGGAGCTTAAAAAGATTACAATAGGCTCGTCTGTGATTGGATTTGACACAACAATCTAGTCCGTGGGCCTTTTGACTCTCCTGCAGTTCACCTGGCAAAAAAACAAGGTTGCGAGAAACCCAAAGTGGAATGCAAGGTCCAAAAGGCAGGACAACAGATACAAGCCGCTGAAATTGAATTCCGTAATTGGTTGGCTCAAGAAATGGAGTCGAGCCACTGGATTTTTTTTGGGGGGGTGACAATAGAGACAAGTCAGTTGATTTGGGACCAGGCGGTTTTCCAGGCGTGTTGAAGTCCAGTTTAGGAGGCTGTTGTGAAGCTTGCAGTGATTTTATGATTTTATGTTGGTCACGTTAATATCATGAACTATAAAGATGCCAGCGTTTAAGTTAAAGGGTTAGTTTGGCCGAAATTCAACCTTAAAAGTATATATACAGGTATATATATATATATATGCTTTAAGTAGCAGCTTAACCTTATGTAAGAGAGTCATGTCACTGATATACTACTTTATTCAATACATTTATAAACGTTCTTCTTCTAAGTGAAATCCATCAGTAACTTAACAATGAAGTTGAATCTATTTACTCTATTCCCCCCCGACAGGCGACTCTCTCTCTCTCTCTCCATCTTGTCTCCCCCCCTCGACCCCTCTTCCAATTAAAATAATTGTTTAAAATAAATAAATTCAATTCCACATACAAATAAATTATTGAATTCAAGTATTAAATAAAGAAATAATAATAATAATGATTCATTTAAAATGTGTTTGACTGTAAAAATCATTAATAACAAACACAAATAAAAATAATTGCATTTAATGTATTAAATAAATTCATTAAAATTCAACCTTTCAATATAAAAATGATTGAATTCAATTCCTTTAAAAAAAGCTATTTCAGTTGTTTCGAATGTAAAATTCTGAATTTCAACATTTCAAATGTTGAATCCAACAATTCAATCTTGTGACGTCACAGACACGCTTCCATAGCAACGGTGCTGCTGCTCTCGAGCTGTTCACAGAAGCCTCCGCTGTGTTCCGAGGTGTTCGGGGAAAAGGGGGGGAGGTTGGGGGGGTTTAAAATCACCACTGCCAGTATTAATGCAAAAATATCTTGCTATATGTATAAAAAATATATATATGTAAACACATTTTACTGTATAATACGCGTATATGCATATTTTATCATGAACGTAATTATGCATATATGTTTTTTTTGTCTTTTATATATTTTAATAAACAGTATATAGTTCATTCACATGATGAGATGCCGTTTCTTTATTTTCAATACATTTACTTAATGATCATTTAAATGATTGGTGCTTTATGAGAGTGCAATGGCCACTAGTCACCACTAGGTGGGAACATAACTCCGCCAAAACACAACCTGCACCTCTTGACTCTGGTTTGTTTATATGTATCCAGTCCCATAATGATGACGTAGAACGTGGCTTCAGTTGAGACGTCATGCTGTCTGGAATTTCAGTCGTTTTGATGGTAACGTTCATAATGGAAGACGCTTTTATTTACCTTTCTTACCACTTTATCATTCATTGAATGATCTACTGATCTACTAGAGTCTGAACACAATTACATTTTAGGACAACATTTGAGTAAATAAATAAATCACTTCCATCCAGACGTCATAACAGAATAATAATAAAGAAGGAGCGTTTATAGAAGTGGATACATAATAAAATGAATTTAAAGGTATTTAAGGTTGCATTAAACTACTTTGACTACACGGATTTCGCTTGAATTTGATATTAAAAAATAAAATAAAAATATTTGACGGTTTTGTTTTCTATGTTTTAATAAGTAAATCACATATTTGTTAATTGTCTTTATTTAAATGCATTGGGTTCCAAGGTTATTGAGTTAGCCATTAGCCATTATGCCCGAATGAAAGATAATTCAGAATTTAAAATTTAATATTTTTGTACACTCGCAACTTAATATATATTAAAAAAAAAAAAGATTTCTCTTTTATTATACAAAAGTTAGTTAGACAAAAAAAGGGTTAAATTACAGTAACAAGGACATTTAAAGGAATGTCCTGAAATGTTTATTATTACAAATCTTTTCATTTATAATGTCAAACATTCATATCATTTACTTATCTACTTCAGTTTATATTTAATAAATTCACATTTCTTAAATTATCTACAACTGTAGTCATGAGCTTTAAAATACATACATATTACATCTGCACATCATAACAGTATAATAAAAAAAACGTAATGAAAGTATTCAAAGTTATCTAGCTGTCGATGCACATTAAAACATACAGTATATCTATAGCTTTTTCTGGCTACATAAAAATACTTTGAATAGAATTATTT
The DNA here is from genome assembly GCF_982586985.1 of Callionymus lyra. Lineage (NCBI taxonomy): Eukaryota > Metazoa > Chordata > Actinopteri > Syngnathiformes > Callionymidae > Callionymus > Callionymus lyra. The sequence continues at coordinate 16,067,402 of NC_141834.1, forward strand.
GGCAAATATTGAATATTTATATATAAATTCATGATAGCTTTTCTTTGTTATAATAAATAAAGTATTGTTAGCTATTGTTAGGCTATTGAAGATATCTTATCTAAGATAGCCATCATGACTCACTAAAAAGATAATTCATCCATTTACCTTAGATTTCTCAATATTTTTGTATATTCTCAACTATTTCAAAGACTGAGCTTTTTGTATGCAAAATATTTTTATTGTTTTTTACTGAACACAAGTTAGTTAGGCAAACTGTTTCTTTAAGAAAGTGTGACACGTCAAATTAAAAAGAGTTAAAAGTTCTGAAATCGCGGTATATAAATATATTTCACAAAAATTGTAAAAACAAAACTTAATTAAAAAGAATAGATTAAAACATATGTATTGGTTACGTCATAAACGTCAGTCCGAGTCACGTGATATAAACACTTGTCGCACATATCTGTGATGAAGTAGAAGTTTGTAAATTCGAGTAAGTATTTTTTACTTTTAAAACATTTATATTATATAAAATATATATAATATCGGTTAAATATGAGGTAGAAACGTTTTAACTTTTTTTTTCCAGAAACGAGCTTTTGTTCCTCGCTCAGTGAATCGTCGTCAGGGGTTTAGTGAAGAAGTGAACAATGGCAGCTGTGAGGAGCGAGGGGAGGGTCGCTGCTCATGCAAATGTCCACGTCTGTGCGCCTCTGAAGGACGTGCACTGAACACTTGACAACCGCACAGTAAGTACGAGCAGCGACAAGTTGACGTCAAACTAAAGTTCTCGCCGCTGTTTCTGTGTGCAGTCTTTGACAAGATGATCAAAATGGAGGATTTTTAAACCACAACAAAGTTTTGATCAGGTGCTGAGAGGAAGATTGAGGAAGAGGAGGAGGAGGAGAGAAGAAATACACCTGCTGGACTGAGAGGTATGATCACTTAATGTATCACTATTTATCACTATACAGAAGTAGTTTTATTTATTTAAATAATAGTTTTAATTCTGCTTATGTCGTGAAGCTGCATCTGTCTGAAGGGAAACGAGATTATTCCAGACTATTCAAGACACGCATGAGAAAAGACTTTGCAACATAATAGACCAGTGGGAGCTTGTCTGCTTGTATAGAAGCAAACGGAGGAGAATCTTGCTTGAATGTGGATAAAGTGGGGCGTCCAGTCAAAATGCAATTTATTTCAGCTTTTTTCTTCACATTCATTCACAGAAAAAAACTTTATAATCCCGAGCATTCCAGCACAAAACTTCTTAGCGCCGGGTATTTAGCGAGGAGTTACCGGGGTGAGCTGCTACTGTAAAATCTACCCCCCCTCCCGCCCCGCCGCCCTCCCCTCGACACAGACACATCAAAGTAGACTCAACATGAAGCCTTTATCGGAACAATTGCTCCATTCTATACCCCTGCACCCCAACCCCGTCCAGCCCCTCGACCCCCTATTCCCATTTCCACTTGATTAAGCCCTGGGCCTGAGTTGAATCTGGAGGGAAAATGGTTCACTAATTCAGCCGCACAAAGGAGGACAAGTGCTCTTACTTTTCTAATTTGTGTCGAGCTTTAAAAGAAGGATCGCGTGAGAATTCTTGGTCATTTATTTTAAGGGATAAGATGTTGCTTTTACTCAACTTTTTTAGTTAATTTAAAGTTGATTTTTTTAAAACTTTTTTAGTGACTCGTTATTATTATTATTATTGGGTTTAAAATATATATATATATTTGCTTAAAGTAGCAGCTTTACCTCATGTAAGAGAGTCATTTCACTGATATACTACTTTATTCAAAACATTTATAAACTTTCTTCTTCTAAGTGAAATCCATCAGTAACTTAACAATGAAGTTGAATCTATTTACTCTATTCCCCCCCGAAAGGCAACTCTCTCTCTCTCTCTCTCTCCATCTTGTCTCCCCCCTCGACCCCTCTTTTAACTTCAAACCTCTGATTTGCATGTTTAGTGGGTGTTTGGAACAAATCAGATTCATCCTCACTTGTTGTTTATTCGCCCACATGTGAGGTGAATACTGATCATGTGATCGGGCGGATGTCAACAAACACAACAAAAAGCACTTTTAAAAGAGTTAAAATAAGAGTTTAAAAGAGTAAAAAAAATGAGCTTTAATAAACAAATCACCGTAAGCTTTATCTTTCTCTATTCAATTTCCCTGTAGCCGGTTTAATATAATGTGTATTTTTTAATGCTCACCTGTCAGTTCTTTAAAGCTCCTGAAATACCACAAAGATAAGAGACAAAGCGATGATGCCAATTATAAAAAACTTTTCCCCTCACTGTTCTCTGAGGAAAAAAACAAAATGTTTGAATTATATATATTTTTTGAACAAGATGTTCTGTAAAGAAAATTAACAAGTTCAGTTGCATGACTGTGGTCTGTGTAGTTTGCTTCTAAACTCACCTTTTAAACTTCTAAACAACTATTTTAATAACAAAAACTGTGACACAAACTAAATAAATTAACCACTTTTTTTTTTAATTCCTGATGATATTGAGTTTTTTTTAATATATCTTTTCTACTGTTGCGGCTAAAATTAGTCACATTAATTCATGTTTTATGCCACAGCGCTTTTAGCAGAATTTTTTCTATTATTACTTATATATTATTATTTTACTATTATTCTCTCTTCAGATTTACTCTTTTTTTTGGTTTCTGCACATTTTTGTAATCATTACATTTGTTTATATATTTGACTGTTTTTTCATGTGGCCCTGATTTGGTAGAACTTTAATCGGTAGTAATAAATTACACAGCTAACAAACTTGTTTTGCTATTTTTTAATGTTATACATTATAATGATGTCCAAATAGTTACTACTACTGTTGTTCATGCATTATGATATAATAATTACTTTAACATGTTATACTTACACAACTGTTGTTTATATCTTATTGGCAAAATGTCAATTGTTCTTCCTGTTTTCTTGTGGCTTTGACAATCCCTGGTTTAGAGATATGTTTGGTTATCATGTGGTAAATACCAGATATATTGATACGAACATGTAAAGTGTCAAAGAGTCCTGCAGGAAAAAACACTCTTTTTATCTTCATGTTGTTATCGTAGCTTCTTCTCTAACTACTAAGAATCAAAAGTAGAACGAAGATAGTAAACTTGGTCATTGAGATCCTCTTCCTGATGGGCCTTTTCCCCACGAGAGCGGTATAATTAGAGCAATGGAAACAGGAAACACCCCGCCCTCCCTATCTTCGACTCCCCTGCATCTTTTTTCACAGTATTTAAGAAATAAAAACACTGTTTGAATTATAACTTTTCAGAAATAATTTCCTTTGACGAACACAAAATGACGATCTAACGCCAGATGTGCAGAACGATAAATAAAAATCTAGTGTCGTGTCTCCACTCACATACGTCAGTGATTCATTTGCAGTGAATGTCGGAGACGCCCCTGTTAGCACGATGGAGATGTAGGAGCGAAGCCTCTAATTTCTTCCTTTCAAAGATTAGAGACCCGGCACAGACCAGGTGCACGACTCAGACCAAAGATTAGCCTCCGATCAACCTTCCCTTCATCTCAACCTGAGATACCAGGGTTTCCTTATTTGGACCAGGAGGAGCCTGTTTTTTTTTTTTTTTATTGATTCTGAGGAGCGGCTCCCACCTTTTAATGGTGTGGAATGCACACCTGGAGGTGTTTGCTCGCTGACTGCTATATAACAATGTAGGACATCTGCTGCCACCTGAAGTCTGCAGGGAGTTTGTTCTCGAGTCATGGAAGCAGCTTCAACAGATGATACTTTGAGAACATCTCACCGTCAGCCTCCTAAGAACAGAGAAGGAAGTTTTTCTTTATTAGCAACTAAACTAAAACTTTAAACTTAGGTTTTTCTCACTTTTAAAAACAACTTTAATTATATTAACTATATGAGTCAATATAAGCTGATTTTGTGTATGTTTAAGGACATATATATCATGTATAAACAATTCTTAATTAATAAAATATACAGCCTCAATATAATATGTTTTAAAAGTTTCTTCTTATTTAAAAAAGTATATTTATTTTTTATTGAATTCTTAGGTCCAAACCAAGGTCTAGCAGATCCTTTAAAAATAATTGAAAAGCATCTAATTCATCTTAAAATAAGGCCTTCATTTAAGTCACTTAAAAAGGTTTAGAGATGTTTCCTCCAGGCAACATAGGATGATGTATATTTAATGAGAAATGTTCGACCAAACAACATTTTCTTTTTAGCTTAACGCGGTACCAGATGTTCTTTTTGCACAAAATATAATTCTGATTTATCTTTGAAAACAAACATATGGGTAAATTGTCCCTAAACCTATTTTTTTAGTCGTTTCAAATGTTTTTTTTTAAAAAGTCTTGAATTTAACTTGAATTTAATGTGCAGTATCCCTGTAAAGTCAGGGGTCGGGGGCCATTAGCAGCCGTTGGATCAAGTTTTATTTGTCCCCATCCCTTTTGCAACTATTCCCACTATTACATTAAACTTGTGCATATAAACAGAATTGATTATTAAGCATCAGAAATGTTGTTATCCAAAAAGATCCCACAAGTACATATAAAATTCCACAATTAAGCTGTAAAGATCTGAAACGTTCTGATGAAAAGATCTCTTGCTAGTATCTCTCTTTTTATCTCTATAATTTATATCCTGCATTTTGTACTGCATATTTTTACAATTGCAAACTTGCTTTTTCTAATTTTCTTAAGCGCCTTGACACTGAAAATGCTTTAAAATAGTATTCAATTATCTTCTAAATTCTGTTCATTATTGAGCTCAGCTATGAATATAACTCTGAGGACCGTAAAACAGGTAAAGAGCCGTTGTCTAGACTTCTGTTGACATGGCAGGGCAGCTGACTTGCTCTTGGTTCCAATCACAGTGTACACACCGGAGGAGATGGGTGCAGATAAACCAGCAGGGTTACGCCCCGCCGAGGAATTGTAATGCCTGTAGGGGGGGTGGAGGGGGCGGGAAAAATTTCTGCCTTGTTAGCCTTAATATCGTGATTCTCCTTGGTCAACAGAGCCGAGTATTTGATGAAACATGTCAGGTTGTGTAGGACCCGGGGGGAAGCTCTAGTCCTCCTGGTTAGACAGCTGTCAGCTGAGCGTGAGAGGAGACACGACTCCTGGATGTGCTGTTGAACAGTCAAGGACAGGTTTTTGGTGAGTTTTTGTTTCCTGTTTTTTGGTGAATTTTTCCTTTGAGAAGATTTAATCTTTAATCTGAGGTGTGTATTGGCGCGAATCTGGTGATGCGACACGTATAACGATACAGCGACAACAATACGATATATTGCGATATATAGTGATACTGTAGTAACAATATATATGTGTAGTATTGTCGAGTACTTGACTCTGGTGTTGCAGAATTTACAGACAGCATGACTCTTGACAAAGTCGTAACTGCGTTCATTTGTTTTCAAACCAAAATATGTCAAAACATCAGCTTTAAAAGCTGCTGGAGTCGACTGTATCCTCTTGTCCTCAGTCATCGCAGGGATATCGCAGGATTTATTAGGTTTCTTTAGCAGCGTAATGACTGCTGCCATCTAGTAGCGTGAAGTTTAAATTTAACACGAGAAGGAACGAAAAACCTCTGTGAATATTTGCATGGTTATTTTAAATAAAAAGGTATTTTATTTTATGCACACTTTATTGAAATATGAACCGTTAAAGAACTATGCTAAGAATAAAATATGATTTAAAAGCCACAAAAAAAGGTACGACATTGTGAAAAGATATTACAATGCATCAATATTTTATTACACTGTATATCAACAAGCTATTCATTTGATAAACAAAAAAATAAGCTAATAAAAATATCCGAGTCCGACTTAATTACCAGTAATGTAAGGACAAACAGGAATTATTCTGCGGGGCCAAATAACGAAGCAAATGCTAGTTGAAAAACCAAAATATATAAAAAAATAACATTAGATTATGATTTAATATCGTCCTTTTAAAAACTGTTGCAGCAGATTAATAATTATTTTAATGACTTTGCCTCCTTAAATGAAATAAATGTCCTCCGGTTACAAATGTTCTGTTTAATTATTAGTTGTAATAACCATGGATGCAATAACACCAGACCTGTCTCTACTCATACAGCTGAGTCAGTCATTATTTTGACAGACGCCAGGAATAATTTTATCCATTGCGTGTGAGTGACGCACGATCTTCCTCAGAAGCCCTTCACGTGTGGACGCAAGTCTGAGCAAGAAAACCTTCCGTGTCATAATATCTGAAAAGACTCTTCTCTCTCTTCTCCGGATCTTCCGATGGTTTTGAACTCAAACGTCACCAACTTCTTCTCAACCGTCGTAACTCGATCTTGCCACCTGTGCTCGCGCGCTCAGAGAAAACACTGGCTTTCTTGTTGCCGGAATGAGACGTCCGCACGGCAGGGGGGCAGAGGTGCATTGTGGGGGTCGTGACAGGTGGCGGCGTCTTCCTCACCGTAAAGAAGAACTCTTAGAAACTTAGAAGAAAAAAAAAAAACAGCTGCGAGTTTTTCTTACAAAGACATCAAGAAAGAGTGGCAAAAAGAAAATCATTTTGTATACAAATGGGTTTTTTAGGGCATTAAACAAACCAAAACAATACAACTTTAATGCCTAATATTCTGTTCAAATATATGTTTTTGGAAATAAAAATTTTGGTAGAAAACTGGACAAACCGAAAAAAATATTTTAACTTCTAATATTGTTTAGATACATTTATTTTTTAAAGTAGAAAACTATACATACATATAATCATATTTAAATGTCTAATATTGTGTACAAATATTTATTTTGAAGGTAAAAAACTGGACAGACATGCACACACAAACAAAATACTCTTTAAATGTCTATTATTGTATACAAATATATATATATTTTTTGAGGTAGACGACAAACAAAAAAAAACACATTTTAACATCAAATATCATATGAAAATGTATATATTTAAGGTATAGAACAGACCAAAAAAGTAACGTCTAATATTGTGTAGACATTTATTTTGAAGGTGGAAAACTGGGCAAAAATACACGCACAAAAAGAAAAATACTGATTTAATGTCTTAAAAACAGCTGCGAGTTTCTTTACAAAGACGTCAAGAAAGAGCGGCAACTGTGCCCCGAGTTTGATTGATTTTGAACGTCTTTGTGGAGTAAAAAAATGTGGTTTTGATCTTCAGAGGAGGCTTACAGTGGATCTCTTGGCTGGTTTAGTGTCCAGCTGGTAAAAGTTCAGAAGGGTCAGGGAGCTCCGGCTGTGTGAGGCTGGAGGACGATGTGAGATCTCATGGCTGTGTGAAAAAGGACGAGGGGGGCTTAATAAAGTGATATATTCCCTGCTTGCTCAACCAAAAAACGTGTACTTTCAAATCCAATTCCTGACGCTAACTTTTGACATCTTTGTGCTTCTGGTCGTAGACATGTCTGTAAACTTATACGGACTCTAATCTGGATTTAAAAAAGTGTGAATAAAAAGCCAAACCGTGTGCGACTAAGAGAAAGAAAAAAAAAAAGGGGGCACACAAGTGTGATGCTGGGTGGCCCCCGGTGGTGGCACTCTGAGGTTGGTACCAAGTGAGGTAGGACAAAGGTGTCGCATTCCACAGTTTGGTGTTTGAGTGCATGTGTGTACGCACGGGTGTGTGTGTGTGTGTGTGTGAGCTCATTAATTAGTGTTGACCACCCATCTTGTTTTATCAGAGGATTCCCTGGATCTGAAAAACTCTTAAATTATTCCCAAACCTTCTAGTTTTCTTCTCAAATCCAAGTGTTTTTTAACATTTACAAAAAAAAATGGTTGAGAAACTTCATGAACTCTATTCTAGTCCATGTTGTTCTAATGTATCTCTTGTGTAAACGTCTTGAAGGTTAAAGAGATGTTTCCATTTGTTTATAGACGAAGATGGACCTCTTGACATCTTCTTAATGTGTTCCCTCGATGGCTTTTATCAGATGGCGGGTCGCCCCCGAGACCCTCTATCGTCACAATCACACTTACCAGAAGTTCTGTGTAAATTAGGCTATTTTAAGTTTTTGGAAAAACAGGAAGAGCACAACTTTTTTCTTCAGTGTAAACAAACCCCAGGAACTGCTGAGTCAGCAGTGGGTAGCGTTTGGCTTGATGTGTTTGTTTATTTATGAAACTTAAAAAAATCATAAATCGAGTTATCGATGATGTACGTCGACTTGAATGGATGTTTCCCACCGAGTTCAAACGATCACTTCCTGTTCCATCCGTGGGAACGTGACCTCATCGTATCAGTCATCGTCATCAGAAGCGTCAGGCGTTATATGGTCCAGATATAAATAACATTGTTGTTGTTGTTTGTGCTCGTGTGAGTTTTATTTGTGTGTTCTAGTTTCCCCCCCACACAGTCCCAAAACTATGATTGACAAGCTGTCCAGGGTGTCCCTCGTCTGTAATGTTTATATTTTGTACGTACTGTTTATTTATTTTCTAGGTAGAAAACTGGACAAACTGCAAAAAAAATGTCTGATATTATGTACAAATATTTATTTTTTGAGGTAGGAAAACTTTTTTATTTTTATTTTAAATAAATATTTGTACACAATTAAGATGTTCAGAGGTATACAACTTTAAAGACTAATATTTTGTACAAATGTCGTTTTTTCTGAGTTGCAAAACTTAACAAACGTGAAGAAATAAATCTGCTTTTAGGGACTAATATTGTGTGCAAATATTTATTTGGAGGTAGAAAATGAGACAAAGGATACACACAACAAAAAATAATCTTGTTTTAATTTCTAGTATTGTGTACAAATGTTTTTTGTTTGTTTTTTAGTGAAAAACTATAAAAAACAGACTAAAAAGTATGTTTTTATCTCAAATATCTTAGAAATCGTAATATTAATATCTTAATTGTAGAATTATTTGATTTGGAAAGACCAAAAAAACACACATTTTAATTTATAATATTATGTACAAATATATATATTTTTTCAAGTTACACAACTGGACAAACAGAACAAAAGAAATCTGGTTTTAGTGTCTAATATTAAGTAGATACATTTATTATGGAGGTAGAAAACCACACAAAGCGACAAAAGTATACAGTAATCACATTTTAATGTCTAATATTGTGTACAAATATTTATGTTTAAGGTAAAAAACTGGACAGACATGCACACACAAACAAAATACTCTTTAAATGTCTATTATTGTATACAAATATTATTTTTTGAGGTAGACAACAGACAGAAAAACAAGTTTTGACATCTAATATCGTATGAAAATGTTTATTTTTCAAGGTATAGAACAGACAAAAAAATATCACATTTTAATGTCTAATATTGTGTAGACACATTTATTTTGAAGGTAGAAAACTGGACAAAAAGACACACACAAAAAGAAAAATACTGATTTAATGTATAAAAATGTTTATCTTTCAAGATAGAAAACATGCAAAAACTAAAACCACATTTTAATCTCTAGTATTATGTAGATACATTTACTGTTTTTTCGTAGTAGAAAACTGGACAAACATGCTCACAATTATGCAAAGCTCTTGACTTTAACTTGAACTTCAATCAAGTCCCTGGACTTGGCTTTGAAAAAGCCGAGGATTCAGGGAAAATCTGGCACTAAAAGTCTCGTCCCAGTGCGAGGCCGGCCGACCGGCACTGGGCAGCAGAAAATTACAGGGTAACAGACATGTATTTGTAAAGTGAGTATAACTACTTTTGTTTGCACAGCAGATTACACAGTAGATACAGACTAAATAAAGGACGTATAACTATATGGATGTCAGTGCTGGTCTGAGTGTAGATACCGGTGGTGGTTTCTGTTCTCAGGCTATTGTGCGTCCGAGCCAGAATCTTCCCTCTAAATATAAACCAATCTAATTACGCTTCCTTCACTACCTCCTCTGTTCACTGTTGCTCCACTTTAACACAATCTAGCAACACATACATTCTTGTCGTTGTGTGTCGAGGTTCTGCTGGAAGAAATGTTGAAGTTTTCTTGTTTAGAAGCTCAGGTTTTAAACACTGAGAAGAAGATTCTGTTGATTTTAGTCAGTTTGAGTCATTTTTATTATTAAGTCCATCATCCGTCGAGTAGATTGACAGGTGACAAGTGTCTAATACGTGTTAGAAGTCAAATCAATAACAATATTACTTGTAACATTGATTTGGTTTATGATTTAATGTCATTTTTGGGGTGTTATTCGCCTCCATTTTCTATTTTTTTTGTCTAATAATCGTTTTTCAACACAATAATCCGACTCAACACGTCCATGTCTGTCAATCTCATGCTTGAGATGATTGACGATAAAATCATCAAAACTAATTAACTTTGAAAAAGTTATAAATTTAGATCATAGTGATGTCTCGAGTGATAAATTGCATTAGTTTTAAGTTTATTTCTTCTTCTAAGATAAGTGGATAATGCGATAAAAGTGGTTACATGTTGGCATCTGTTATTGTATTGACATATTTTCTTTCCTCGAATCGATCGCTCTCTTTATTGCCTTTCTTTTAATAGAAAAGGAAGATTACTTTACTTTAAGTTTACTTACTGGGATGTGCGTTATTGTGTATCCAAAATCTTTTGTCAGTCAGTCATTATGTATATTTAACTAAAAAAGAAACGTGAGGCCAATTTTTGTTATTGTCTTTTCTTTCTTTGAGGCAAAATTACAAAATTAGTTTGATCTACTTCAGCAAACAAAATCCAGTTTTAATCTTATTGTTGCTAATCATTTGTCTTATCTTATCTTATAAACTTGCATCTTTATAGGTCACCAACATGAACATTAATCTCCTTTAATATTGAGACAACAGTCTGGTCGGATTTGGCCCCTGGCCCCTGAATTTAAAATGAAGATTTAATGATCATATAAAATAAACTTGCATTGCGTAATACTTTTTTCCCCCACGAAACTATCAATATTTGACAGCACTGTATTGATTATTTTTCAATTATTTCAAATGTTTCATTTTTTAATCATTTCTATCAGTTCTTTTATAGTTTATACTTCAAAATCGTGTGCAAAATAAAATAATAACATTTTTTAATTCACAATTAACTTGACAAATATTAATTTGGTTTATTCATTGTTAAACTTCCTTTAGCACTTTGTTACGCCCTCTGAAGAAACAATGAAATCCCACCAGATCTCAGGCGACCACTGAGGACGAGAGGATACAGTTGACTTTTTGAACATATTTTGGTTTGAAAACAAATGAAAGTAGTTACGACTTGGTCAAGAGTCATGTGGTCTGTAAATCCTGCAACACCAGAGTCAAGTGCTCGACGATACTACAAAGATCCCAAAGATGACTGAGGACGAGAGGATACAGTGACTCCAGCAGCTTTTAAAGCTGATGTTTGGACATATTTTGGTTTTAAAACAAATTAAAACAGTTCGTCAACGACTTCGTCAAGAGTCACGTGGTCTGTAAATTCTGCAACACCAGAGTCAATAATGGAAAAAATACATTCATGAAGTATCAGAAAACTAAGTACGCAAACCAGCAAATACTTCTTAAACTGGCCTTTATCGCCGACTCATTATCTAAGAGGTCCGATTACACATGAAGGTTAGCAGTCATTATCTTCTAAAATACGTACTCTTGATGTCTTAAACACTTGCATGACATTTTTTCTTTTTGTGGGGAGGGGGGTGGGGGGTGTCTGACCCGGAAAGTTGGGGTACGGATGTGCGGCGTATGTTTGCAAGTGACAGTGGAAGAGCCGGGGATTCCCCCTCCGGCCATGTTTTAAGGGAATGTCATTGTTGGTGAGTGACCTGAGCCACCAATCCCGTGCTGATGTCTTCCTTTTCTCTTTTCTTTTGAAAAGCAGCAGAATAAGCTGAAACCCTAGTCCATTTGTATTGTCGGGACAAAGAGGGATCATTGTGGGATGGATGGGAGGGTGGGAAGAGGAGGGAGGGTGTGGGGGGGGGGGGTTCTGCTCACGGAGGTAGGGGTATGTGGGGTCAGGGGGCCGGAGAGGAGTTTAGTCAGAGACCGACCCCTGCTGGGGGGTGGGTGTGGAGGGGGGGGGGGTCAGGTAGTGTGTTTTTTTTTCTCCCTCCCCCTGAATGATGAAGTTGCAACGGTGTGCATTTATCCAGCTGGAGCTCCAGGGCGGGGGAGGCACTGGGAGGCAGAGAGGGAGGGACAGTGACGGAGGGAAGGTTCTCTCACGCTCCTGCAGTTTAGTCTGATCCTGCTGGTCTCGCCACAACACACCGAGAGAGACCTGCTCACATGACAGCGATGACCCGACGCACCGGATTACGCTCCGGAGACGAGAGCCGGGGGACGACGGCGGCGCCGTTTGTTTAGATAAAGGATTTTTGTTCGTCAAAAAAAAAGAGGGACTTGAACGTTGTCAGGAAGGAAAGATGCACCCGAGAGCCAAGTCACGCAGTTGTGACAATTACCTGAGCATCAAGGTATGAACTTCATCCTCCTGTCGCTGACGTCATATCCATGACTATCATCTTAAGATGAGATAATGCAAGACTTTATGCAACTTCTCTGCAACATTTCCACGCTGGTGAAAACATGGCTGTATTTGTCAAAAACTCTTAAGAATGACAGTTTTCCTAATCTAAAGTATTTATCATACAATAAGGGTGTTTGTTGAAGTCATTGCCCATCATTGTTATCTTCCCCTCATGGGATTTTAATTTAATATAAACCATCGGTCAAGTTAATGCTTTACATGCTGTCACTTATATTAGTTAAGATTTATTATCAGTTCAAACCTTTAAATATCCAGTAAACTTTGTTCACATTGTACTTAAAACTAGAACTTTATAAAGAAGTTAAACTGTTACACTTGTCACTACTTTTTGCAACTTTTTTCTTTCACTATTAATACCAACTAGCATTTTCGCTACTACCTTAGTTTCCAAAAAGATATCAACACACTTAAGTGGCACAAAAAATATATTTCAATATTGAACACCACTGTATTGATCTATAAATTTGCTTATTTATTTCATATCATAGTAACTTTATATTTATTTCTCAATTTAGAGTGTATAAAATAAAGTAATTCGATTTTCTTTTATGTACTATATTCTCACAAATATTAAAAGCTTTTGTTTATTTTTGTATTGCAATTAAGATCTCGTAGATCCATGGCTGAGGACGAGAGGATACAATTGACTCCGGCAGCTTTTAAAACTGATGTTTGGTTTTAGTTTGAAAACAAATATAAGCAGTTACGACTTTTATCAAGAGTCATTCGGTCTTTTAATCGAGCGACACCAGAGTCGACGACTGAGGACGAGAGGATACAATTGACTCCATCAGCTTTTAAAGCGGATGTTTGGTTTTGGTTATACTACAACAAACGAAGGCAGTTACGACTTCTTCAAGGGGTCATTTGGTCTGTAAATTCTGCAACACCAGAGTCAAGCACTCAACAATACTACAATATATATTCTGGTTACTACAGTATTACAATTTATTGTATTGTTGCACCAGTATTATGAAACATCCCTACCTTAGTATATTAATATTAATGTAAGCTACATGTTTCTCAGTGTCCACTCCAAACATTTGCAGCATTTATATCTATTCAACTGCCTAAAAATATACTTGAATCTCCAGAAGTACTATCAACTGACTTTGTTGACCCCCTTTGTCCTAACTGTCAATTCCCATCACTGTCCCACTCATCCAAGGGACCCCCACCTCTTGTTATTCACTCCATTTTTGAGATTCTAAAATATCCATGTCGGGCTCAGTGAGTGACTTACACACAGTAACACTCTTGTCTATAGTTTCAAAAAAAAAAAGAGAAAAGTCTGTCATGACTGCGAAGGAATAACATCCTGCCTACATTGTTTATGTCCTGTCGGACAAAGCCATTAGTCTGTTGGGTCGTCAATCGGAGAGTTCTGATAAAGATGCTGGGAATTCACCAAGAAAATCCAGGAATAGTTGGAAATACCAATTATCTAATGGAATAGAATTACAAGCAATTTTAAATCAATCCGGAGTTATGTTGAATAACTTGTGTAACACCAGCTTCTTTATAAAATACTATAGAAATAGTGTAGAACTGGGATAAAGAAGGAAAATCTGTCACCTATAGTTGAACTTGTGATGTAAACATCAGGACATCATCGACATATACAGTGTTTCTACAGGAAGATGTTTGGCTGTTGAGCCCCGAGGGAAGGAAACAATAAAGTATTCAAATGTCCTTAAATCCTATATTTACCGTTGGGATTAAAGGGGGGGGGGGATCTATTTGTCTAGTGAAGAATGCTTGATGTCTAAAAACAATGTAACGACTCCTGCTTCTACACCGTCCTTTAGTAACTACCTTGACCATTTTTTTGGGAATTCCCTGCCCTGAGTTTGCATCTCATTCTCCTCTGAGCCGTCACACCTGACTCTTTTGTTAGCGTCCTGCCACCTGGTAGCAGAGCAGGTCTGGGCAACTTGTGGCCTTTTGTCAGACTTTTTTTTTTTTTTTTTGGGACCGTTGGGTGGATTGGTTAGCGAGGAGCCTGCGTGGGGGGCTCCGGAGCTCTCCTGTTACACTCCCCTGGTGGCTTCACGCTCTAATGGAGACCTGGTAGGCAACTTCTTTTGTGCCTCTGACCTACTAAATGTGTCAGTGACCACTTCTTGGTCACTCTCTCTTTGTGCCTTTGTGATGCCCTGGCTCCTTCCACACCGACTTTTCGTCTGGTTTTCTACTTTCGTTTTAAAACTGAATTTACCAAGTTTAAAAGCCTTTATACAGCCGAGCAAACCTAACCTATGAATGCAGAATTCCTTCGCAGGACCGACGTTCTGAACCACTATCTGTCGGGACAAGAGTCTTCCACCTGAGGCTATTAATTAGCCATGTAGCCCTCTATCAGACAGGAAGCTCCCCACAAAGACCTTGCATCTGAGTGGGTGTCCTGGCTGAGAATCCAAGGGCTAAAATATTTACCCATACACCCTGAAGTCTCCTGCCTCCTGGTTGCGGATGAAAGGGTTTTGCAACGTCTACTTTTTTTTTTTCAGATGTTTACTTGATGAACAGTTTCTCATGGGATCATTTTTCTTTTTCTGGCCTCGCTTTTACACTTAACTTTGTGTCTAAATGTACGTTTTGCATGAATATGTGTCTTTTTAGACCTATTTTTAAATACATCTATATTTATTCTAGGTTTTTTAATGTTATTGTTACCTAGCTGTCATCACAGAACCTTCATAATACAATTTTTTTTAATATTTATTAATGCCTTTTCCCCTCAAAACATTTTTTTTTGGTCCATTCTATAGTATTTATAATCAACAATCATTTATAATAAACAATTTCCCGAAGGAGACCTCCTGAGGGATCAATAAAGTTCTACCTAACCTAACCTAATCATAGCTAATATTAACCATATGTTTCTCAAAAGTTTTAGTTATGTTGATGCTTTGTTGTGGATTCTATTTGAAACAAAGCACCTTGTTCTGAATGAGATTCATGCGACAACTATGTGAAACTGGGCGTATCCAACGCTTGTCCAGGCGGTATTTTTAGAGCTAACAAGTTAAACTGTTTTTATTACTCAGTGACAGGAGTTGATCAAGTTCTTTTAAGAATCCCAACAGTAGAATGTTGTTTACAATTTCGCCCCAAGGCACTAAAATGCTGTTGATTTCGCATTGAAATGATGGTATTTATTTTTTCTGCTGCGTGGCCAAAATCTTGTAAAACCTTAAAACGAAACTAGCCGGTCTGTGTTTTGAGGGCTTTCCTTCCATTGTTAGCTAACGTCCAATAAAACAGCGTGTCTTTTTCTTTTTTTTTTCTCCTCTGTCCTGACTGCTACAGTGACTAATGCCTGGAGACATTGTTGTCTCTCTCGAAGCCGTCGACTGCTAATGGATGTGGGTGTTTTGTTTCGGGACACCAACACTGTACATACCTCTCAGAGAGGCGGGGTTCACAATGAACGTCTTGTAGTAGAGCCGTGGCATGTGTACCGATCCACTGAACTGTACTCACTCCCCTAATTGATGGGTCCGAGCGCTTTTTGGACCAACAGCATAAGTGCTAAAGCATGGGTTGTAAATCCATTGAAGCATAAGTAGCAGCATGATTTTTTTTTAGTTTTTTTTTTAAAAGAGATCTTTTGTCGTGTGAGTGCCGGTGATGTACGTTTAAATGCTGCGTCTTCAAACCTTTGCTCCCCTCACCATGGTTAAGAGTCGTCACTCTGTGGGACTTTCCCTGGCATGCTATCTGTTTGGCTGGTTATCACTGTAGACAGATGTCTCTATTCCACTGTTGTGTTCCACCGGGGAAGGACAGATAGCAAAGTGATGTTTGACCTTGATGATTTTCAAGGGAAAATGATTTTCACGTCCGTCCCGTTCAATGTCAGCTTGACACACTTCAACAGCTGGGGAACAAACAGGTTATTAATACACAAACATGTCTTTAAAACTCCTCTTAAGTTACTTTATTTATTTCACTCCTACCTGCTGTCTCACTCTTTGTTCAGGTCGCAAAAGGTCAAAAGTGACCAGGGTTTGTTATTAGAGGACAATGTTCCAGTGTGAACTTTCCATTTCGACTGTTTGTGTCCACTCACAGTGACGTTAACGCTCCCAGGTGTTTCCCCTATTTTCTGATGGAAAGACAATAATGGCGGACGTTTCCTGTCATAGTCAAACTTCCTTTGCTTCGCAGACCGAGCACGACCAAGAAATGTATTTTTACTCGCAGACCAGGGACGGTTTCTATGAAGTGAAATGACTAATTGAATGAATAATTAAATAAATGTATAAATATATATAACTGAATGTATAAATCATTTTAATTAAATGTGTATTATATAATGTGTGGTATTTTCATGTACATATACATTTATTCATTTATATATTTTGACTTTTATTTATTTCTAAATTTAATTATTTACGTATTTCTTATTTAATTTTGAATGATATTGACATTTATACACACGTTTATTTATTTATAATAAGGTAATTTATAGTCCTTCATAGGTTACATTCCAGAATAATCATAGCTCAGCATCGACAAATTATATTTGCTTATGCAATAAATTCTGAACAATTTACCTTGAAAATATTATATGAAAATATATCTTTTTTAAAGCAGTCGAGGATTCACAATTCTCGGATTTACTGTTGCATTGCATTATGGGAATCGCAGTATGAAACAATGAGAGAAGTATTTAAGTTTGATTTTTCTTCAGCCACTTACGACTTGTTTTCTCCATACTTTGCTTCACAATGAATTAAAAAAAATACCTTCTTAAATATCAAAGTATCAACTTAATACTATGTAAAATTAGTTGAACTGTAAAATAAAGTGTTTTGTGTGCGATATCAGATCCAGTACTGACGATTGTTTCTCACGCAGGACGCTGAGTCGCTGGACAGCTGCATCCAGAACACTTTATCGGTCCTGTACCGCCCCTTCAGCGTCACCGCCGCCACCGTGCTGTGGCAGCTCTTCAGTGTGGTGGAGAGGCAGTACCGCGGCGACGGCCTCCGCTGCTTCATCGACTTTCTACTTCCTGCCAAAAGGATCCTTCAGACGGTCCAACAAGAATCCTGCGTAAGTTGTTTTTGACGCCAAAAAGGTCGACGCACGAGTCAACGGTGTCTTCGGGGCGTCTTTTCTCCAAAGGAATTTGATGGTACCTGATGTGAGTCTTTTAATTACATGCTTCACCTAAACCCTGACAGTCGCACCGCTGAGTGACGTGACAAAATGTTTGGGACAAAGGAATGTGAGAACAGTGCAGCTGAGTGGGAACGAGGCAAAAAAAGACTGAGGCAGAGTTGATTGTTGCAAAGAAGAAAAGCTGAAAAACCAGCCATTTATCTCTGAATAGTCACTGTTGTACTGCCGGGGAGCCTTTAGAAAATAATCTTTGCCATCCAAATCTCACCAAACCCTTTTCTAAAGTGCTCAAACGACATGGCGGGGTTGGGCCACATTATGTGCTAGCAAAATTCTTCTTGAAGAGTAGTAGAAAGTAGAAGTAATATACTGTAGAAAACTGACCAGAAACTGTTTCCTTCAACTGAGAAAAATCTCTAAACTTAGGTTGTTGTCACAACATGATCTGGATCTTATAATCCATGCGTTTGTGTCTTCTCGTCTGGATACTGTAACAGTTTATTTTCATGTCTTAACAAGAAGGATCTGTCTCGCCTGCAGTTAATACAAAACTCTGCAGCGAGAATTCTGACCCGCTCTAGTAGAAGAACTCACATTTCTCCGATCCTTAAAACTCTTCACTGGCTTCCAGTTTCTTTCAGGATCAACTTTAAAATTCTGGTTCTTACTTTCAGATCTATTCATGGTCAGACTCCTCCTTACATCAGTGATCTGATCCAGCCTTACACCCCAGCTCGGGCTCTGAGGTCTCTGGATCAGAATCTACTTATGGTTCCTCGCACACGGTTCAGGACCAGAGGAGAGAAATCCTTCTAGACTGTTGCTCCTAAGCTTTGGAACGATCCTCCTCTCTTTTTGCACTTGATGGATCTACTGACTCCTTCAAGAAACATCTTAAAACATTCTTATTTGTTCAGGCTTTTCCTTGATTTTCTCAGACTCCTGTGTTGTTCTCAGTATTATCTTGACCTTTAAAGTATATATTTTATTGAGTATTGTTTTGATTGTTAAGCGCTTTGTGACCCTGGTTTGGAAAAGCGCTATATAAAAACAAATTACTTACTTACTATCTATGGTTATCATAAATTGCATGCATTTGTCCAAAAAATAAGATTTTATATAGATTCATACAGGCAAAGGGTCACACTTTGAACCCTGGGCTGCACTTTCCGCCGGGTCTGTTGCAAAGGAATAACCCCTGAGGGCTTACCTTTCAAAACAGTTTGGCTGGCTTTGCTTCAGACATTTTTATTCTGATCGTATCAGCACGCCGTTTCTTTAGAAATCCCGTAAGATGAATTTCCAACCCCAGAGCGCCTGCTCCAAGAGGTCTCCTTTTTAGGGTTTGAGTTGCGGTTTCTGCATGACGAGGCCTGACCAGACAGGTTTCTGCTCTTCAGTCAAACGTTGGCTTGCGAGTGATTCATCTGGTGCGTCTCCTGGAAATACGTTGCCTTTCTAATAAGCGGAAACATGTGTTTAAACAGGGGTTTTGTGGTTGATAATACCGCTTAATAGCCACTGATGGATTTCTCCGTTTTTCGTCTCAGGTGAAGTTCCGAGGCCTGCTGTTCTACCATGAAGGGTGGCCCCTCTGCATCCACGAGAAAGTCGTCCTGCAGCTCTCCCCTCTGCACAAAGTCCGCCTAAAGCAAGGAGATTTCTACTTCCAGATCGTTCCTTTGGGCCGCAAGACCGCCAAGCTCGTGATAAAATGCCTGTCGGCCAGTGGGCAGGCCATCGCCGAAATCCCCATCCCAGAGAGCATGTTCAGCAGCATCTTCGCCGATGACTTCCTACAGAATGTAACCTTCGAGCAGAAGCTGCACCCACTCCAGAACTGCCTTCTTACGACGGGAACGGCGGTGTTCCGGACGCCGTGGAAGAACGTGGCCAACCCTTTGTTCGTCGGCGGCACGGCGGAGAACATAATGCAGCCGCACTGCGGCCGAGGCGTCTTCCGTGGGCACCTGAGCACCTGCAGCACCAGCGGGTCTACGGGGACGTTGGACAGTCACCGAAGCTCCAGGGAATCCCTGCTTTCTCAGGGCGCGGACTCCACCTTCTCCGAGCCCACGTCGCCGAACCTGAGAGGCGAAAACCACCGGATCGGCACGGGAGACGTTTCCAACCCGGTCAACGAGACCGGTCCGAGCGGCGAGGACGGCAACGTCGACGACACCGTGTCCAAGATGCTATCGTTCAGCACCGACTTGAGCGACCCGGGC
Organism: Callionymus lyra; assembly: GCF_982586985.1. NCBI lineage: Eukaryota > Metazoa > Chordata > Actinopteri > Syngnathiformes > Callionymidae > Callionymus > Callionymus lyra. The sequence continues at coordinate 16,087,254 of NC_141834.1, forward strand.
CCTCGCAAGAGGATCCCTCGGGAACCCCAAGGGAACTTTGAGAGCAGAAGACTTTTTAGGAAATCCTACATGGAGGCCCTTCAGAACCCGATGAGCCTCGGGTCCAGCTCGGAGTCGATCCTGGAGGAAAGTTCGGAGCACAGTCCGACTTTAAGAAACGGATCGGTGACGCCGGGCAGCAGCCCGGAAACGAGGACGACCTCGCGGGAACACTTGTCCCGGAGGCTGGGGAGCCGGGGCTGGCTGAGCGGGGACGACTCCAGGCCCAGCACCCCGCTGATGTATCTCCAGAGGGGTCTGCGCAGCGCCGAGAGGAGGGCCGACCGTCGGTCCAAGTCGCTGGAGAGGACTAACAAGGTGAAGAGTCATCGGGAGAGATCGTCCTCCGGAGGTTCTGTCAGCATCTCCCCCAAGAAACTGATGAACGGTTACGCTCTACGCTTCGGGAAGTTGGACGTCGAGGCGGCTTTACCCGGCGTTGAGAAAAGGAGCGGCAAAGACGAGCCAGGTGGGTCAGAAGTTACCCTGTTCTTTAATTTAGATGTGTGACACCTACCCTTCCTTGAATGACCACCGCGTAATCGAGGAGTCGGGAATATTCAAAGTGACTTTAAGTAGCGTCAACAAGGAGGAGGGGGATCATCAGCTTTTAATCTGGTCTGACTCTTCACACTTCTTAAATGATTTGTGACCCGGAGGCGGCAAACCCGGGTGATGATAATGAGGATTTTCTCGGGCAGGTTATGTAATCGTAGCCCGCAGCAGGACCAGCTCCAACAGCTCACGGGGTGGCAGCATTCAGAGTCTTTAAGTGGAGAGTGATCTGATGCTTGAATGCCGTCACTGGTGACAGATTGCTTTTCAAAGCCCACTCTGTGTGTTCTTTGGCAGCTGGAGGGGCTGTGATGTATGGCCCAACCCTGGAAAATTGACTTCAGTTTCACCGGCGTGTTTTCTTTGCCACTTTAGTTTGCTTTGTTGTGTGTTGGTTCATTCAGGGTAACTCTGGGAAAATAGACAATGGGAAGCATACCTCGGTGGGAGTAAAGCCTTAAAAACACAGCTTTTTATCCGTCAATTGAAACCTTTTTTTATCCCCCGAATTCAATATTGTCATTATATTTAATCTCCCTTCAGTTAAAATGTACTTTTTCTACGAAAGTATTTTTATATCATGATATTGAAAAGTTAAATTAACATTTAAAAAGGTTAAACTTTGAATTCTTTAATGGAAATGTTTTGTTTTTAAATTGAAATATGAATGAATTCAATAATATCTTTACTACAGGTTTATTTATTTTTTAATTCAATTCAATTCAAAGCGTTTATTGTCATAGATACTACGTACCATGACATTTTTACTTTGTACCCCCAACAAAAGTGCACGGTATAAACATATATATATATACATACATATATAAATAGCTATATATACATTTGAAAGAATAAAATCGAATATTATTCAATGATTCATATATTTAAAGGTAGCATTTGCTTTTATGTTATAATTTCATTCAATCATTTGAATAATAGCTGAATTAAAAATATATTTTTAAATATTGGAAAAATTAAATAAACTATGTGTTAGAAAATAGATCCTTGAAATGTACTTATTAACAAAAGTCAGCTTTTTAATCTACAAATAACTGTATTCAGTGATTTAATAAAACACTATTAAACCCTTTAATTAACAAATAACATAATTTAAAGCATGAAAAAAAACGACAACTTTTCACTAAAGAAATTCAACTGTTTAATATTCTAATGAAAATGATAAACATCCATATTGTTTTTAGAGAGAACCTCAAAGAGTTTTCTGTTGTCATAGGTAAAAAGAAGCGTTCCCACAAAAGACCCTGCAACCCCGTTGACCCCGGCGTCCCACAATGAGACAGCCATACAGTAGAGTCGAGGATGGGGGGGCTGCCCTGATCCCAGATGGGTTGCCTGGTTTCACAAAAGTGTCCTTTGTGAGCTCCTGGCTGATTCACTGGTCGAAAAGAGAGCTTTCTCAAACTGTGCCCCCATATTTAGCGAGTCCATTCAACATGAAACACGAGACCTCCGCTCGCCGAACTCAAGTCAGCAAGTGCAGCCGAACATGAATCAGGTGGAAAAAGAAAAAAAATGTCAACGCTAACGCTGTCGTGGCTACGTTTTTGTCCGCAGACAATGCACAGGAGGCTTTACCCTACATTTGTCACTTCCTGCCAAAACAAAGAAATTTAGGAAACGTGCCACAAACGCTCACAGGTCACAAGCGTTACACAGGAAACTCACTGGAACAATAGAGGCTGATCTACTGTCACCGTGTTCACCTCCGAAAACTTGTAAAAGGTAGAATGTTTTCAACTTAATGGACTATAATTGCTTTCATTAAAACAGGTCCACGCCAGTGTGTCAGCAGAAACCCTGCAGCTCCCCTGGCTTTATGAGTTTCACTTCTTTGTATAGCCTGCATTTTTTTTTTTACACTCCCACTGGCATCTTTTTCTTTCTTTAGTCGCCCTAGGAGACAGAAATCTGTGGATCACATTTCTAAAAAACCACATGTCTGTGTGTTCTGACACATCTACACCCGAGTCCAAAATGTTTTGTCGGTTGTGATGATGATGAGGAGAGATAAGTCGGTTGTTTTGTTGTCGGGTGTTGTCGTGTCAAAACAAATTAAGACTCAACACACCTCGCTAGACAAACGTTTAGGCTTCAGTGAGACAGATCCCTGCACTAGCTGGTGAAATATCTTTTGTTTTTTTGTACTGTAAATAATCTACTCTGTTGGTTCATAAGAGGAATTATTGACTTTTCATGCTTGAATTAACCAGAACAACATGTTTAATTTACTTTTTATATCTTCACAATATAGCGAATTTAACTATTTTATAATAATAGTTACATGAATTAATATTGTAATACATTGATTTAATATATGTCATTTTTTTATTCTGATGAAAATATAAATATGCAAGTTTATTTTATTATTATATAAAACAAAAAGTTACCTCTTAAAATGTGTTCAAAGTTTTATCTTTTATAGCAGGAGTGTGCAATAACATTTCACATTATATACTGTGAATGCTGCAAGGGGCCGTCAAGCCAATAGAAAGAAGGAACAAAACCTACAAAAGAAAGAGAGAAAGGTTGTTTTAATGCAGTGACATTTTATAACTAAGTGAAAAAAGCTTCAGTTGTTGTTTTATTATGTATAAAGTAAATGCAAAATGTGATTAAAGGCATGTTTTTTCTTTCAAGTAGGAATAAATACTTGCAAAAAAGGCAAATTAAACGAGAAAGTAATTCCTATAACAAAAATATGTCAACATTTTATGTTGAAATGAATAATTAAAAACATTTTTTTTAATTAAACAATGTATTAGTGGAAAATCACAGAATCGAAAAACCGTTTGGAAACAGGTTTTTTTACCTTCTTGAAACCAAACAATTGACCTTTGAAGTGGATTGAAGATGCTCTTAAGATATGTTTGTTGGTCTGCTTTGCCAGAAACAAACTCAAGTCCCAGGTGATCCTCCCAGAGTCTGTAGTCTTGTTGTTTAACTTTAAATATATAAAATATGCTTATTTGTGAACCCAATCAAACAAATACATTGTTCATCAAACTTTACTGATTAAATCGAGACCTTATTTCTCCGAGAACCCTCTTATAGTTCTTCATTTATTCTTGATCTATCTATACGAACCACGGTTTCAGCCTCTCGCCGTCGACGATCATTATGGAAAGAACAGTTGCTCGGGAATGTCGGGAACAACATTCCTATAAACGCAGCCTGAAGGCTGAGGTTCTGAGCATCAGATCCTGACTCAGCCTGACTACACCTGGTCTCCAGCGTGAGTCACGCGGTGAACTCACCACTCCTGCGCACCTTTTAATAATCACTCTTTCTTAAAGATTCACGGTTATTATGGGCATCTCGGGTGAAAGGAGTGTTTTGCTAAGTGACGGCTGGTCTTGTTGTCGGATCACACACTGAGGCTTCTTTATCTTCTCCAGGGCCACACGAGGACACGGGTGAAGGCAGGAGGCAGAAGTATGCGGTGGACGAGTCCAACGCTAAAGCTGCCAATGGCTCTGCTGTCCAGCTCACCTCGAGCACTTCACCTGAGCGTCACCTGTGTCTGCCTAAACTGGGGTCAGAGGTCAATCAGGAGCTGCTAGCATCTGGTGCTGTGATATTACCAGGTATTGACGGCTCTCTTAACCCCCTATGTTAGAAAATATATGGAAATACACTCAAATTATTTTCTTCACGATAGCGTATCAATATTCAACAGCAATGTATCCATTTTTATTTTTTATTTTAGGCTTTAGATCCCAGAGACCTCCTTAATAAGTGTTGTAAACACTACATAGTTGTTTTTTTTGGTGGCAACACAGAATAAAATAATGAAACACAAAATAAGCAACAGAAAAACAGAAGGGAATCAGTGGCAGAGAATCATAATCAATATTTTTTTTAAAGTTTTTATTATAATTTCAATAAGGTGTTTATAAAATAAATAATTATATATATATATTTTTTTTTAATTTACAATTAAAATGCAAATATTTACAGCGTTTCTTCATTTTTGTGCTGCAGTTAAACTTCTATTATATACAATTAAATCCTGCAAGATCGAGGTGACTGAGGACGAGAGGATACAGTCGACTCCAGCAGCTTTTATAAGCTTGTGTTTCATTTTGGTTTCAAAACAAATTAAAGTCAAAATACTCCTGCAGTACTACAGATATTGTTCCTCCAGTATCGCAATATAATGTATCGTTGACCTTGTAAGTAAGTAAGTAAGTCATTTTTATTTGTATAGCGCTTTTTAAGACCAGGGTCACAAAGCGCTTAAACAATCAAAACAATGTTCAATATTGTATCGTGATACGTCAGATTCTCGCCAAATTCTCGCGTGTCTTCATGACTTGTCGTGATCAATACCAACCTCTCCACCAGGAGGTCGGGATCGCGGCGGGAGGGCGGTGCTGCAGGTGTGCAGCAGGGCTCAGGTGTGGGCAGGTGAGAGCTGCACCGTCAGTGACCTCACCTGTTTACTGGGCTACTACTACTCAACCCTGCGGTGAGTTTTTTTTCCAGACACATGACTCTTGTTTTTCAGTCTGAACTGGACGCCCTTTTATCTGTTTGTGTGCAATCTAATCCCCGAATGTGTCGACAAGTTGAGATTCCTCTAGTGCAGTCGCCGAACTGAAGCCTCTTGTTACCATTCAGGGAAGAGAGGCGGGACCAAGGGCTGACGGTCGTGATGGACTGCAGGAGGCAGTCGCCGGTTCCTGCCCTGTTGTCATCTCTGGCTGAATTTCAGGTGAGACCACCTCAGAAGTAAGACCTTCTCCGTCCTCCACATGTTGAAAAAACATCTCTTTATTGACAAAAAGGTTCCTTAAGTAGATGTGAAAATTCTTTTTTCCTTTAACTTCACCACAAACCGTTACTCCAATTTTGTTTTGCAATTAAACTTCCTGGAGATGATTTTTATTCTTTTTTTTTACTTGTCAAAAATTAAATTAAAAATATCTACCTTTATTTATAGGGGGTACAAAATACATTGCAATATTTTACACATTTTTTCCCACAATAATGTAGTGGATTTTTTGGGGGAGTTTATTTTTAATTATTATTATTAGCGTTCTTTTATGGTTCATATTTCAAAAAAGTGTGCTTAAAATAAAATAAATAAATGCATATAAAAAAGTAATTTTAAAAATATTTACTGCATTTGTTCATTTTTGTGTTAAAATTAAACTTCAGGCCTCTAGGTGGCAGCAGTCATTACATCCTCCGCAGCTAGAGTAAAATGAAATCCCAGCCATGACTGAGGACGAGAGGATACAGTCGACTCCAGCAGCTTTTAAGGCTGATGTGATTTTGTTTTCGAATTGTATTTTATTCTCATCGTAGTACTTTAATGGTTTAAGATAGTGTGTATAAAAAGACGTCAGTACGTCTGCTGCAGCTTAAGTAACAATTAAATCCTGCAAGATCCCTACCATGGCTGAGGACGAGAGGATACAATCGACTCCAGCAGCTTTTAAGTTTTGACATATTTTGGTTTTTAAACAAATGAAAGCAGTTACGACTTCTTCAAGAGTCATGTGGTCTGTAAAAACACCAGAGTCAAGTACACGACAATACTACAAATATATACTTGTTACTACAGTATCACGATATACCATAATATATCGTATTATTGCTTCTGTATCGTAATACATAACGTATTTCCAGATTCTTGCCAATACACACGACTACTAATAATCGACGCAAGATAAATGAAAATATGTTGTTTCTTTCTGGTACCAAATGTCTCTTTAAAATCATCCTTCAAGGATCATTAAGACGTACTTGTCAAGTCAATGTACATGTTTTTAATGTTCCCTACAACACCCTTTGTCTCGTCATGACCGTCTTAAGATTTGTTGACTGCAATTCCAAGACATTTTTGTAAGAAAGGACGGCCTCAGGGCTGTTAGTGGGGAGCCTGTGCCTGCTTGTCTTGTTTTTTCAAAACCACACACCGTCCGCGCTGATGCAAAAAAAAAAAAAAAGACGTATCATCACGTTCTGATGATGACTTACTCCATCACGGCCGACCACAGCACACGCCCGCTTTGAACTCACGCTTGTAAACGCTGCGTTTTAAACCCCGACCGTAAATGAAAACATGTGTTCGCAGACTTCAGCGCCGAACGCACTTTACTCGGTTCTGATCCTGGCGGACAAGGAGTCGACTGCCAAGACGGAGAGAGACGTCCACCTGCAGGTGAAGGAGAAACATTTTCATTCAAATAAAAATCCCTTAAATCCCGACGTCTTTGCTTGCGAAGTCCAGTGGAAATTCCTGCTTTGAAAAACGTTCTCCATCGACAGACGGAGACGCTGTCGTCGCTGAAGGCCCTGCTGAAGCACGTGGACCAGAACCAGCTCACGAGAGAACTGGAGGGCTCCTTCCATTACGACCACAACCACTGGATCCTCTTCAGACAGGTGGGTGCGACCCAGACGGTGAATTGCTCAAGAGCAGGTGTGGTGACAGCTGTCGAAATGTTTTTTTTGTTTACTGATGGTCACGACATACTGGGCTTTTCACACGTCGTATGTACATCCATGGCAACAGAAGCAACATGTTGGTGTGAACATTCTTCACATTATTAAGCCTGGTTTAGTGAAGGCTGCACACAGGCTGCTGCTTCTTCTTCAGCTCTTTCAATGGAGCATTTATGTCGAGTAAAAGTCTTTATTGATAACAACTTTTAATCGTCTGGTTTTAAATAAACATAATTTAAAACCTTTATGTTCATTTTATAAAACTACTATACTTTTAGATTTCAAGTTTTTGAAAAAGCATGTGGAACATTAGCATTTCAAGAAAGAATTTTGGATTTATTTGTTCCTCTAGCTGCGGAGGATGTAATGACTGTTGCCACCTAGCGGCCAGAAGTTTAATTTTAACACAAAAATGAACAAATGCAGTAAATATTTTCATGCTAAATGCAAATAAATGTTTTTAAAATATTTTTAATATGCATTTATTCACATTATTAGTGCAGGCTTTTTCTTGATTTTCTGATGTTGTCTAGAACTTTTAAGCATTTATTTTATTGCGTATTGTTTTGATTGTTTAAGCGCTTTGTGACCCTGGTCTGGTAAAAGCGCTATACAAATATAAATGACTTACTTACTTCCTAAGATGTGTTTGTCAAACTCATGATTAATGTTCATGTTGATTCAAAGATGCCAGTTATTAAGATAAGATCAGGAACAGAGATTATCGACGTCAACAATTGTACAGAGACTTCCTTCAACGGTTAATCTGAGGTGGAATGAAAGGAATTGTTTGCTAAAATATTTGGGGTTTGATTTGGTTTGAGACGACACAATGAACAAGTCACATTCCATGTTAGTCATGTGTTGTTGTTTTTAATCTTTAAATCAGCAGGAGATACATGACACTTTGTGTCCAAGGTGTTGTTATGAAGGGAAGCTAAATCATATGTGCAAATCCACATAAACACATTTTAAGATTAAATTATGTTTTGTTGAATAATTGTTGTTGGAACGTGGAATTCTGGTCTGGGTTTCAGGGTTGCATCATTTTCTTGTCTATGGTCTGATGTGCTTGCTGAATAAATAGTAATAAAAACTAGTTTATTAGCCTGTAATGCAGTCAAATCCAACGTTTTTTTTTTCCACCAAGGGCCTACAAACTGCAAAAAGTAAATCCTATAGAGTTTGTGTTTCACTCATTTGCACTAGTTTACAGGTTTATTTTTTAATATAAACTTAACTAACACAAGACTCTTGACGTGTCAAAAGCTGAACTGAAACTGGTGTTAAGGGTCATTCCTTTCAAAATAAAAGCAAATATGAAATTACCTAACAGTGTTTATTTAAAAAATTAGTTTATGTATTGTATAAGTTGGTTACTTTTTTTTCTTTTTTTAAATAAAGGCTGTGTGTTGTTTGAAATGTGATTGACGGGATCACATGTTGAATCATTGGTCACAATTTTCCTATTTTAAAAGTTTTTAAAACTGAACTTCTAGAAAGTTTTTAAATGTAAAATGGCTGTTTTTCTTGTTTAGAATCCAACACTTCCTTTTGCACATACATTTACTTTTAAAGTAGCTTCTATTGTTTTTAAATAAATCAATAATGACATAATGTATTAATAAAGCTTGTGTTTCACTTATGTTAGTTGATATTCAGATTTTATTTTTTTCACTCTCAAAATAAAACAGTCTAAAGAAACACATATAAACAAGTCATATACACAGAATATATAGTTTTCACTAATGTTAACCATTGAAGGCACTTATAAGAAGATCACAGGATCTTTTTTTTGTCTTACAACATCATTAAAAATCTATTTCCAGGCTGCAGTTTGAACGATCGTCTCTCTTTCTTCCTGACAGAAAATTGAACCGTTCGCCAGCAGCTGCAGTGCAGCCATCTCGTCCCTGCAGGAGTCAATCACCACTTTGAGCAGCAGCTCAGACTTGAAGACCTCTCAGGTCAGTCGCCGACGCCTGCAGGCAGTCTGGCTTCCTCGTCCGTGGGATTTAACAAAACACGTCGACCCTCTTTTTTTTATCTTCTTCCTCGCGGCTCGTGTTGTTTTCTGCTCGAAGCTTAAGTGGATTTTTTTTTCTTTTCCTCAGGAGGTTTCAGACATGATGGAGCAGCAGAAGAAGCTCATGAAGTGCGTGCTGGAAGACGCTCATCTCAACAGATTACGCCTGGAAGGAGGCACCATCCTGGCCCGGATCAGGAAGGAAGAATCCTGTGAAAATGAAAACTACAGGTGCGGAGAGATTGAAATGTAGTTCAGGAGCTGTTTGAAAAAAGTTGATACACTTCAATATTTCGAATACCTGCAGTTCCCGAAGACAATTAAAAAGTCAGTAAAATTAATTTATCTTGAAAAAAAAGAGGCTTATTTGGCATTAAAATGTGTTCAATAAAATTTGACACATGATGAGTAAGATTTTATGTTCATTTTATAACTCAAAGTATTTTGTAACGTTTATTTTTTATTAATAATTACGGATTAAAACACAGTCACAATAGCTGAAATGACAAAAACAGAAAAAATTTGATTAATTGAGAATTTAAAGTCTAACCAACATTTTCAGAAGTTTTTTCCAACTTGCATAAATAATATATAAATAAAATATATATATGTATGTGTGTATATATATATATATATATAATGTGTATATGTGTATATATATGTACTTCAATAAAGTGTGTATAGAATAAAATAATTTGATTTTGATTTACAGTAAAAATGCAAATATTCACATCATTTGATAATTATTTTGTTGCAATTAAACTTTCGGCCACTAGACGACGACAGTCATTGCGTCCTCCACAAGTAAAGGAACAATTAAGTCCCTCAAGATCCTGGCGGTGACTGAGGACGAGAGGATACAGTGACTCCAGCAGCTTTTAGAGCTGATGTTTGGACATATTTTGGTTTAAAAACAAATGAAAGCAGTTACGACTTCGTCAAGAGTCATGTGGTCTGTAAATACTGCAACACCAGAGTCAAGTACTCGACAATACTACAAATATATACTTGATTCTACAGTATCACTGTATATGTTGTATTGTTACCCTATATCTTGATACTCGCACTTATACAGGACAAGTTCAAAACTCTCCACTGTTGTGTCTCAGGGACGCTGTGGACGAACTGTCGTCTCTTTACAACCAAGTGGACGAAGAAGTCCACAAGCTCGTCATTCTGTCCAACAAGTCGCAGAAGCAGCTGGAGAGCCTGCAGGAGATGCGGAGTTTTGAGGAGCAAACACAGAAGGTACGGACGATGAATATGTCAGGATGAAGCTTCTTCATCTGTATCTGTTTATGCTTCAAGATCAAGATCAAGATTGTATTTCAGATCAAACTGTGGTTCAGTGAAGAGGGGGAGAAACAACTGGCACCTCTGGAATGCACATCTTTGTCTCTGGCCAAAATAACGGAGATGAAGGAGAGCTTGGATCTCTTCCTGGAGGAGTCGGTGGTAAATAACACAGATATTGATTCATGGTTTGCTCAAATTCACCAACTTTTGTAATCCTGGAATTCTTCTCTTGTTTGTTCTGCAGCATCAGCAGCGACACGGCCTGCAGTTGGTGAAGGAGGCTCCAGAACATGTGCCGCCTCAGCTCTTCCTGGACTTCAAGCAACATCTGGGCTCCATCCTGGGCCGAGTGGAGGAACGGAAGATCCACCTGGACACTCTCAGCACTCTGTACGAGTTCTACGACTCAGTAAGTCCAAAACAAATCTTCTCTTCTTCTAAATGGTTTATTGTTTCTGTTCCGTTCTCCTGATTATTTCGATGCTCATTGAAACCATGATTCATTTGAATGATCGTAAATCAATCAAAGAAGTGTTCCTAGAAAATATTTTTGTGTAGTTTCTCCCATCAAATAAAACAGCTTAAATTATAAAGAATATGTTCCTTAAAAATATTTCTTTTTTTTTAATTGAAGCGATGTTTTTCTGGATGAAGGAGCTTTTTATTGAATTGAAAAATAAAGAAATGTTGATTTTCCTTTTTTCATAATTCTAGGAAGCCATGATAAAATCAAATATCGTTTATTCGTCGTCTCTTCTGTTATAAAAGTTCAAATGCAGAAATATCTTGATGTTTTCTGCAAAACCCAAACTCTAAAAGTCAATACTTTTTTGGGAAAACCTCAATTAAAAATGATACAGGAAGAAGGGAATTGTATGAAAGAAGAGAAACTTGGATGATGTTCTTGGGAAATAAACAGATATTTATTGTATTTCTTCGACACCAACTAGAGACATCAGCCCATGATTATTCCTTCTTAGCCTTTAACTTCTGGTTCTGGTCCCTCTTGAATTAAAGTGAACCCCTTCACTGTTCCAGGTGAACCCCTGGATGGAGCACTGCCTGGACTACATCCATCATCTCAACATGGACACTCCCAGCTCCCGGCTCTCGTCCACCGTCGTCCCGCTCCTGCAGGACTACTGCGTCGAGGCCTCCAAGTTCTCCTCGGACAACTTCGGTCCTCTGAACGACATGGTGCTGTCCCTGGACAGTCCTGAGCAGCTGACCAAGTGGAACGCGGTGTGGAGCAAGTGTCAGAGGACCAAGCAGGAGCTGGAGGAGACGTTGGCTCAAGTTTCGAAAGCCACCTCCGGAGATACGAACGAGAGAGTCGTAGCTCCCGACGTTCCTAAACAAAATGGACGTCCGCTGTTGTCTGAAGCGTCTTCGGAGGACAACAAGTCTCACTCCGCCGGACCTTTCTCCAAGAGCCCGTCCAGCTCCGTCTCCTCGCCGACGCACTTCCCGTTCCCCCCCGACGGCGCCCTGAGACAGAGTCCGTCCCCGTTCGACGACACCGACAGCGACTGCACGGTGGACTCCAGCGTCTCCTGCCACTCCGAGCCCGTCCACTCGGGGGCGTCTCGCGTCCGCAAGCAGCCCATGAAGAAGATCATGAAGAAGACCGCGAGCTACGAGCTGAGCCCGAGGGACGCGGGTCACCCCCCGGACGCCAGCCACGTCCACGGCTACACGGGCGTCTACATCAAGGGTCTGGAGGTCACCAACAACGTGTGCGCGGAGAAGAAGCTGCAGCGGCCGGACGTGAGCAAGTGCGGCGCCGGACGCAGCCGAAGCATGTCCATACCAGCCAGGAGTCAGAACACACTCAGCGAAGGAGAGTTTAAGAAGCAAAGCAAGTGAGTGAAGGAGTCTCGTTGAATCTGGAATCTATTTTTTAAATCATCAGTATGTGTATGGTTATCAGAGCCCGCTGAATATTGTAGAATGTTACATTTAAAAGGTTGTTTTTTTAAGTATAAACGTATTTTTTTAAATAATTAAATTCAATAATTTGTGTGTTGATGATTTTTCTATTTTTTTAAATGATTTAACAAAAAACAACAAGTCTTTTGTTTTTGATGTGTTTACAAATGGAGTTTGATATTCTAATTCCAATGATTCAAAAATACATTTTATGAATTAAATATATTTTCAATTTGTAGCCTTTTAAATTCAGTATGAAACAGACCATCCTGGTGGTAGAAATATTTCAAAGTTTTTATATTGAATTTAAAAGACCTTTAATGAAAAATATTGATATTAAACTATGAAATAAAAAATCATATATAACACAAATATTCTATTTATTTTTATTTAATTATTTAAAAAAAACTTCTTGATATAAAATGGTTTAATTCAATTTCAATAAAACAAACATTTAGAAATTGTAGAATTTAACTAATAATACTATTCTAAAAATCGTTAAATGCTAAATCTTCTACATTTTAATAAAACATTAAATTTGAAATATTAAATTTACACCATTTGATATTAAAAAAAATGCATTCATTTTAAAATATTGAAATGGTTTTTAAAATTAAATATTTTTAAATTAATAGTCTTTTAAATTCAATATGATTCAGCCAATCATAGTGACACAAATATTTCAACCTTTTTCTATTGAATTTAAAATACTTTTAATAAAATATATTGAATTTAGAAACATTTAGTTTTACATCAAACTCTATGAATGAAACAAACCTATTAAAAAAAGATTCCTTTTATTTACTTATTCAATAAAACTATAAATAACTTTTCAAATATTCATTAGATGCTTAAAAACATCTACATTTTAATTGAAAAAATGAAGGTTTGAACATTTCAAATGTTAAATTTACACCATTTGATATTCTGATGCCACTGATTTACTTCAATAAAAAATGTATTTTTTTTAAATATAAAATTGTAATATAAAAAAAAAGTAAAATTCATCCTTAAATATACAAATTATTGAATTCAAGTATTTAAAAAAGTAGTATCAAAGTATCAAATTTTCTATTAAAAGAGTTTGAAAAGTCCAAATCAACCTTGAATATTCTGCTGACACTGACTCGTGTGTCTCAGTAAAGTGCAGCACATCATGGACGAGATGATCTCCACCGAGCGGGAGTACGTTCGCTCCCTCAGCTACGTCCTGGAGCACTACTTCCCGGAGATGGAGCGTCCGGACCTGCCGCAGGACCTGCGGGGGAAACGCAGCATCATCTTCGGGAACATCGAGAAGCTCTGGGACTTCCACTGTCAGTACTTCCTGAAGGATCTGGAGTCGAGCGCTCACTCGCCGCTGTCCATCAGCAGCTGCTTCCTCCGACACGTGAGTCCATGTTTGTCGCCTGCAGTCGTTTGGTTTTCCTAAAAAACAAGTGTCGCCATCCTCTCTTCTCGACTTCTCCTGTGACGTCCATCACTCACCGCCTGCTCCTGTCGTCAGTGTTGTGATGGTTCTTCTTGTGTGCAGGAGGATCACTTTGGAATGTATGCTCTGTACAGCAAGAACAAGCCTCAGTCGGACGCGCTGCTCTGCAGCCACGGGAACGAATTCTTTAAGGTGCGTCGAGACGCTTCGCTAACATTCCTCGAAGGGTGACGAGGTCAAGTTAAAGTAGTTAACGATTAGTTCGCCTTGTTTGCAAAGTCACTGTCAGGTTTTTGGCGGATGAATCCAAACGGTGTCTGAGATTCTTATTTAAAATAAGATGTTAACACAGAGGTTTATTGACCTGGTGAGTTTGGGTTTTTTATTTTCAGTGTATTATACATAACTTAAGTACAACAAATATTGATTGTTTGTTTTTGTATTGGTGTGTTTCTGTTTCATATTGAATCTATTTTATTTATTATTATTACACACTACAGTGGAAATCATTTGAGAAGTCGTGTTTGACTTCAAGCCATATGCTGCCACCTATTGGTTGGCTCTTGTAAGTGCAGCAACAAAAAAAAGCTTATAATTTCTTATATTCCAGAAGAGTCTTGTTGGTTAAATATATATATATATATATATATATATATATATACATATAAATATATATATATATATATATATATATATAAATATAAATATATATATATATATGGCTACATCAAGCAACAACTAAAAATACATCAAGCAACAACTAAAAATATGTAATTGTTAAAATTTCAGAATATATGGTTTCTGAATTTTTCGTTTGTAATACCTGAATAATAATATGAGCAAAAATAGAATATTTTATTAATGTCTCTGTTAACTTGGGTTTACAATGGTTTACTATACTTTACTTATGTAGTATGAAATGAATAATTCTAGCTTGTAGATCTACATTAAGCTACTTAGTAAACAATGCTAAGTGCTTTTTGAATTAGATTAGATTAACATGTTTAAAAAAAAATGTTGATTCAGGGTTTTTATATTATCAGATTTACTTTTATAATTCAGAATAATACAGGTTAATTGTTGGGTAAGTTTTACGGTGATGTGTGTTTGTGTTTAAGTGCCTTTTGTTGGACAGTCAATCTGTCCAGGGTGTCCTTCTACTCTCACCCTATGTAGCCGGGATGAGATCCTGTCCAATCATGACCCAGTTATGGTAATAAATAGAAGAAAACCCAACAAAGTAAGGCTACTAGAAACCTTTAATAGGCTGAACAAAATGTAATTATCAGAAAAACAAAAAAGAATATACAAAATAAATTTTTCAAAATGATGTGAAAGTTTAACAAAAAAATGTTTTAAACTTGGAAAAAAAATAAGTTTTTTTGCTTTGTTTATCTCACTGGATTGGAGGATTACGTTGTTAAATGATTAAAAATGAGCTTTTGACACTGAAAAATCCCAAAACATCTGCATTTGTGTGTCCAGAACAAGCAGCTGGACCTCGCCGACAAGATGGACCTGGCGTCCTACCTGCTGAAGCCCATTCAGAGGATGAGCAAGTACGCTCTGCTGCTGAAGGACCTGATCAAGGAGTGCAGCCAGAGCCAGGAGCAGGAGCTCAGCGACCTCAGGACCGCCGAGGAGATGGTCAAGTTCCAGCTGCGCCACGGCAACGACCTGCTGGCCATGGACGCCATCCGGGGCTGCGACGTAAGTCGGGAAAAAAAAAAAAAACGACTTCCTGTCTGCGACGCGAGTGAAGAACGGCGTTTCCTCCGCAGGTGAACCTGAAGGAACAAGGTCAGCTGCGCTGCCAGGACGAGTTCATCGTGTGGTGCGGACGCAGGAAGTACCTCCGCCACGTCTTCTTGTTCGAAGACCTCATCCTCTTCAGCAAGACCAAAAAGATCGAGGGAGGATACGACATCTACATCTACAAGCAGTCCTTCAAAGTAAGAGCTCGGATCGGCTTGAACCCCCACTTTTGGAACTCATGACCTTTTTTCCTTCCTCCAGACGGCGGAGATCGGGATGACGGAGAACGTGGGAGACAGCGGGCTGCGCTTCGAGATCTGGTTCCGTCGGAGGAAGTCGCAGGATACCTTCATCCTCCAGGCGAGTTCCTCCGAGGTCAAGGCCGTGTGGACGTCCATCATCGGGAAGATCCTGTGGAGACAAGCGCTCAGGAACAGAGGTGAGGTTTCTCAACGTTGTCAGGCTGTACTCCCGTTCCTCCCAGCAGGGGGCGCTGCTTTATTACAAACTGAATTATATCGTCGATATCATGAATATTGAATTTAACGTTTCAAATAACATTACATTATTTTTTAAATAATCTAATTCAATAATTTATTAATTGCAGGTTGAATTTGTTTGTTATTGAATAATTGAATTAAAAATAAAATACTTTCAAAATGTATTTGTTTCTTTTTACACATGAAGTTTGATATTTTACTTCCAATAATTCAAAATTATTTTTACTCAATATGTATTATTTACTCAAATACCCTTTTCAATATAAAAATGTTTACACAATTATAATAACGTTTTTAAAGTGAATTTTAAAAGCCTTTTTTTTTCATTAATTTTCTTTTTACAATAAAGTTTGATATTGTCATTCCAAAAATTAAAAGAAAATTCATGTTTATGTAGGATTAATAGAGCCTCCGTGATTGGCTGAAATTTGATTGAATTTAAAAGTCTATGAATTAAAAAATGTAGAATGTATTTAATTTATTAATTCATTTTTTCATTATTGGAATTTAAATATCAAACTCTACGTGTACATTCTTTTTTTTTATTCACTTTGATAGTTCTCCAATTTTGTATTTCATTATAGACATTTCGAAATATATAAATTATTATTTAAATTATAAAATTAAAGAGTAAACCTCCATTAAAAACTCTATTTTCACTAATTTTACTGAAGTGATTTTAAATGTTTGGTTGATTTAACCCGTAGAGCTGCGCATGCGAGAGATGGTTTCCATGGGAATAGGAAGCAAACCTTTCATGGACATCAAGCCGAGCGACGCCGCCATCAGCGACCGAGCCATCGATTACTTCATGAAGAACACAGGTGAACCTTCTTCACCTCCATCTTTCCTCGAACGTCAGCCTCTTGACGACGACTTCCCTCCTCAGAGTCCAGAACGAGGGCGTCCATCGCCGTCTCCTCGTACGAGTACGCCTGCTCCATCAAGAGGCCTCACTCCACCATCTCCAACAGCAGCACCTCCTCCTCCAGCAGCCAGTCGTCCTCCTCGCTCCTGGGGTCCCTCAACCTGCACCTCTACTCCTCCCCGTCTCACCTGTACTCGTCCAGCAGCGTTCCCTCCTTCGCACAGTGGCCGTACGACTGCATCGAGGAGGACGAGCTGGAGCAGGACGTCGGCGTTCAGCCCTCCATGAGTGAGTGAATTATTATTATTATTATTATTATATAATTATTGCAGTTTAGAAACACAGCGTCAATATTTGTGAGCAAAGTCAAGTCCAATAAGAACTAAATAGTTAAAAAGACTCGTTCAAAATGAACAAATCTCTGATTTCAGGTTATTCTCGCAAACCAATCCATGTCATTCATTTTTGTACCGATAGGTGTCACTGTTCCGTCGTGTTTATCCACATTCAGGAGTAGGATTGTGTAGCGATAAGTGTTGTCATATTAGCTCACAAACACAAATTCACCTCGAAATAATACTGGCACAACGACAAGAAAAAACTGCAAATTAATAATGACACAAAATGAAACGAACAATGTTGAAAACAAAAATTTGCCCCATAATAATTCTGACAGAACGTTTGCACCAAACTGACAACTCAAGTCACAACATGTTCAAAATAATAATGGAACAAGGAAAAAGAACAAACAAAAGCAAATTAAACACACAAGTTTGCTGATGGTAGCAATAAGCCCCAAAATAATGCTGATAGAACATAACACCGTATTTTGCATGGTAATAATACTGGTACGTTGAAAAAAAGCGACAAATAACTGATGACAGATAAATGTCCCCCCAAAATAATGCTAAAAGAAAAGTAACGTTGCATTCAAATAAAAAACACAAATCACTACATTTTCAAAATAATATTGGAACAGAAAGTTTGTTTATAATGAAAATAACACACAAGTCTGTTGAAAAAATTAGCCTTTAAATAATGCTTACAGAAACTATCATTTTGCAACAAAAAAAAGAAGAGGCAAAAAAAATGTTTACAATTTTCATTGTTTAAAAACCTTTTAAAGGTGTTAATAATGGTATCAATAATGATAGTGCTAGGATTGTTTTGCATGGACCGTGATGTTTGCTGATGACATAGTAATGTGTATTGAAAGTCATGAGAGCTAAAGAATGAATTCTGATGAAAATTATGTTTTTTTTGCTTGATAAAAACCTCATAAATCTCAGTAAAGTAAGAGTGTGTTGTTGGTGCTCCAGTCACAGAAAGTTCAGAAACGTCCTCCCAGTGCAACTCCAGCGACAGCGTGTCCGGCCTCAGCACGCTGACCCTGCCGGGTCACACCAGCCTGGTGCTGGACTCCTACATCAACAACAACAACAACGAGTCCTTCCTCTGCTCGCCCTCCACGCCCGACGACCTTCAACCCCAGAAGTTCATCACCGCAGTGAGTCAGAATAACATTTTGTTTTGATACTTACCAGCAAGTTCTGGGATGAGTTCGGATCAGAACCTCAACAATGTTTTGTGTGTCACAGCAGAACCAGAACTTAGCAGTCGGCCTCTCGACTGTGGTCTGACTTTAGCTCAGTAAGTAGTCGCCTCGGTGCCGTGTGTGTGTGAGTGTGAGTGTGAGTGTGAGTGTGAGTGTGAGTGTGAGTGTGAGTGTGAGTGTGAGTGTGAGTGTGAGTGTGTGTGTGTGTGTGTGTGTGTGTGTGTGTGTGTGTGTGTGTGTGTGTGTGTGTGTGTGTGTGTGTGTGTGTGTGTGTGTTTGCTGCATGACTCTGGTGCTGGTGAAGGTCTCGTCGTCTTTGTGCTTCTGAACCAAAGCATGAATTTTGTGATTTGTTGTGATTTATTTTTCTGCCTGACTTGATAAAACCTACTTTAATTTATAAGGAACTTTAATTATTACTGAAGGAAACAAAGATTCTCAGCCAGAGATTCGATCTGGTTCCTTTCCAGCTGCTCTACACCGAGTCTCGACACGACTGAGCTCGTCTCGCTTTTAACTCGGAGGTGCTGATCCTCATCCTTAAAATCAGTTTTACCCCAACGTCAAAATGAAGACAGGGGTCATCCCTTTAAAGGGCTCGGTACAAACCTCACTGGGCTCCTTTCCAGCAGCTCTACTCCGAGTCTCCCGATGACTGAGCCGATGACACAAGATCTTTGGTTGAACGTTTTAGGTCATAAACATTTTTACTTCGACTCCTTTTGAGAACCACAACTTTAGATATGGAGGTGCTGATCCTCATCCTTTAAAAAAACAACAAAAAAAACAGACACAATATCGTGAATAATATCGTGGCTCCTTTCCAGCTGCTCTACTCCGAGTGTCTCGTTGACTGATCTGACGACATTCTCAGAGATTTGTTTTTTAACAAATTTTTGACTTTTCGATTGATCCTCGTCACTAGAATCTGATCAAGTCATTAAAATATTCATAAAAAATAGCATCTTCATCATAAAACTGTTACCTCAGCTGTTGCATTGCATCATGGGAAACTGTCACTCCCCCATCACTCTTTTAATGGCATGACCTCTTCGTTGCCGCGGCGACGTTTCTTGGACGGCATGCTTTTTTTGACGACAAGAAGAAAAAAAAAAAAGTCCTCACAACGTCTCACAGGCTCCACTTCCTTCTTCCACAGCTGTGACTTCCTGGAGCCGGACCTGTGACATCATCATTCAGCGCCAGGAAGGACCAACGGATGAAAGAAAAAAATATCCTGCATTTCATAAATGTACATGTTTGGTACGTCAGCGTCACATGTTTGTATAAAAACCACGTGTTCATATTGTAGATGAGCTTTTTTTGTATTGTGTATTTTTCATCTTTGTTGTGTATCAGTTTTGTACAGATGATTAAATTGTTGACAAGAGCTGGTTTGTGTTGTTGTTGTTTGACCGACTGGTCGCACAAAAACACGTTTTATCTTTCAATGAATTTGTCTTAAATACGCAGGGAACACAAACTAGTTTTTGTGAAACTGTCGCAGGTGCGTCCGTTAAAAAAAAAAAACACAAAATACTTGTGAGAGCGTGTGGTGAGCTCGACGTGACGACCATTAGACTCGAGGATGAAGATGAGGCTGTGAGAGGCGCTGACATTATTGGACCACAACTCTTCTGCGTGCCTCGGATGTGGTTTCGGTTCGGCTGCACAGCGAGTGACACGATGAAGCGATGAAGGGGAAAAAAAAAAAGACACACACTGACCTGATATATATATATATATATTTGTTCGTGAACATATGTTTTTATATGTAGTTTATTGAATATTGTTAGTCAATGTTTCTTTATTTGTAAAAACATATCATATTTTGTTATTTATATTTTTATTTAATCCTAGTTTACAGGTTCATTTACACATAACATGATCATTTGACGCTAAAAGGTGTAGCCATACTTGTTTTTCCTTATAAAATATACCAATTTTGCAGTAGAGTCAGTTCTCTTTGGACTCGTTTAGAGAGAGGATCTAAAACTAAATAAAAAAACATTTATTTTCTATTATTTCTTTCTTAAAATACATTACAAACATATATACAATTTCATCAGTAAGTGGTGAAGTATATGTTTTTTATATATATATATATATATATATATATATATATATTGGGACTTGGAGGATAGTTATATTTGTGTGAATCTATACTTTTCTACTTTTTATATTTCCAGGGAATTTTTTTTTTTTTAAATATATATTAATGTGTTTAAAGTAGATTATACGTATTATATACATTCTTTTGTGCATTTTATTTAGGGAGGTTTTTCTTCCCTATATTAAAAAAAAAATGTAGCCATAATTCCTTGTAAAAATATGTTCATATATTTAAAGTTATGATTATACTTGTTATATAAATTCTTTTGTGAATAAGTTTAAAAGAATGTTGCCCTATATTTAAAAAAAATTGTAGCCATACTTATCCTTCCTTGTAAAAAATATATTTATTTATTTATAGTTGAGATTATACTTATATAAATTCTTTCGTAAATAAGATTCAAAGATTTTTGCCCTATATTTTCAAAAAACTGTAGCCATACTTATCCTTCCTTGTAAAAATATATTCATATATTTAAAGTTTAGATAATACTTATTATATACATTCTTTCGTAAATAACATTAAAAAATGTTGCCCTATATTTTCAAAAAATTGTACCCATACTTATCCTTCTTTGTAAATATATATTCATATATTTAAAGTTAAGATTATACTTAAATTAAATGCATTCTTTTGTAAATAAGATTCAAAACTTTTTTGCCCTATATTGTCAAAAAACTCTAGCCATACTTATCCTTCCTTGTAAAAATATATTTATAGTATACTTATATATATATTCTTTCGTAAATAAGTTTAAAAAAATGTTGCCCTATAATTTCAAAAAACTGTAGCCATACTTATCCTTCCTTGTAAAAATATATTTATATATTTATAGTATACTTATAAACATTCTTTCGTAAATAAGTTTTAAAAAATGTTGCCCTATAATTTCAAAAAACTGTAGCCATACTTATCCTTCCTTGTAAAAATATATTTATAGTATACTTATATACATTCTTTCGTAAATAAGTTTTAAAAAATGTTGCCCTATATTTTCCAAAAAGTGTAGCCATACTTATCCTTCCTTGTAAAAACATATAGTTATCTGTGTGAAACCATTTTTTTATTACGAACTATATAAGTAAGGCTGACAGAATTCACATTATATGTTGTTTTTTTCTATAACTTTATTTTTACACTTGTTCATTTTCACCTTTTTACATTTTAATAAGTTCATTTTCTTCATTTTTTTTGTGGCCCTAGTAATTGTAGCCATACTTGTTTTTCCTTGTCGAATATATGCAGTTTCAGTTTTTTATTATGAAGTTTAATTTTCTTTTTACAATACAATGAAATCAAATATTTGACATAAAGCAAAAACAAATATTGACTCAAGCTGACGACAAACAAAAATGTATTTATTAATATGTATTAAAAATATCTTAAACTGGTTCTTAAACTACAAAATAAAAGCGCAGGATTGTCATTAAACTCATGACGATGCAGCAGCAGCTCTGGAGCGTCTGGATCGTTCTTCTCTGGAGAAGAAGAAGCAAAGAAGGCTGGAGATGAAGGTCTCCACCAGCAGGAGACAGAACTCCAGACACTCCATCTACCAGGAGAAAAAGATTTCAGCGAAGAAAAGAACGTCGTGACGCGGCTCACCATGAAATACTCGTCTTTCTGGGGAGGGTTAGCGAGGTCGGCGACCATCAGAGCCGCCGCCACCGACGCCACCACCACGCAGCCGGCGTTCAACACCAGGGAGCTCTGGAGACAACGACCTTCAGTCGGACACGACCAGGAGGAAGAAGAAGAAGTGAAGTCGACTCACGTGCAGCAGGCCTGGACGACGCAGCAGCTGGTTTGAGACGCAACCTGTGAACGCGAACTACACACAAGTGAGGCGTCAATCAAATAGAAAGTTTAGATAGATTTGCGTGAAATAAACCAAATAATCAAACGTGTCATTTAAATGTATTTAATTCAAGTTATGTATAAAAAAAAAATTAAATTTAAAGAACAAAAAGTTTAAAAAGATTTGCATGATTTAAACCAAATAATAAAACGTGTCATTTAAATGTATTTAATTCAAGTTATGTATAAAAAAATATTAAATTTAAAGAACAACAAGTTTAAATAGATTTGCATGATTTAAACCAAATAATCAAACGTGTCATTTTAATGTATTTAATTCAAGTTATGTATAAAAAAATATTAAATTTAAAGAACAACAAGTTTAAATAGATTTGCATGATTTAAACCAAATAATCAAACGTGTTATTTTAATGTATTTAATTCAAGTTATATATTAAAAAAAATATTAAATTTAAAGAACAACAAGTTTAAAAAGATTTGCATGATTTAAACCAAATAATCAAACGTGTCATTTTAATGTTTTTAATTCAAGTTATGTATAAAAAAAATATTAAATTTAAAGAACAACAAGTTTAAATAGATTTGCGTGAAATAAACCAAATAATAAAACGTGTCATTTTAATGTATTTAATTCAAGTTATATATAAAAAAAATATATTAAATTTAAAGAACAACAAGTTTAAATAGATTTGCGTGAAATAAACCAAATAATCCAACGTGTCATTTAAATGTATTTAATTCAAGTTATATATATAAAAAAAATATTAAATTTAAAGAACAACAAGTTTAAATAGATTTGCGTGAAATAAACCAAATAATAAAACGTGTCATTTTAATGTATTTAATTCAAGTTATATATAAAAAAATATATAAAATTTAAAGAACAACAAGTTTAAATAGATTTGCGTGAAATAAACCAAATAATCCAACGTGTCATTTAAATGTATTTAATTCAAGTTATGTATAAAAAAATATTAAATTTAAAGAACAACAAGTTTAAATAGATTTGCATGATTTAAACCAAATAATCAAACGTGTTATTTTAATGTATTTAATTCAAGTTATATATTAAAAAAATATTAAATTTAAAGAACAACAAGTTTAAAAAGATTTGCATGATTTAAACCAAATAATCAAACGTGTCATTTTAATGTATTTAATTCAAGTTATGTATAAAAAAAATATTAAATTTAAAGAACAACAAGTTTGAATAGATTTGCGTGAAATAAACCAAATAATAAAACGTGTCATTTTAATGTATTTAATTCAAGTTATATATAAAAAAATATATTAAATTTAAAGAACAACAAGTTTAAATAGATTTGCATGAAATAAACCAAATAATAAAACGTGTCATTTTAATGTATTTAATTCAAGTTATATATAAAAAAAAAAAAATTTTTAAAGAACAACAAGTTTAAATACATTTGCGTGAAATAAACCAAATAATAAAACGTGTCATTTAAATGTATTTAATTCAAGTTATATATAAAAAAAATATTAAATTTAAAGAACAACAAGTTAAAATAGATTTGCGTGAAATAAACCAAAAAATAAAATGTGTCATTTTAATGTATTTAATTCAAGTTATGTATAAAGAAATATCGCTGGTATATTACATGCAAATCTAATTATAAATTCACAATATTTAACTTAAAAAATACTATAGTGTGAAAAACTTAAGAAATCAACTACTTTTGGCGGATTTATAAACAAACTAAAAAATATATATATATTTTTTTAAAAAAGGTTAAAGAATATTTGTTTATATTTAGATGTATTAAGATATAAACATTAAATTAATGATTCTGGTTTTATTTTTCAATTTCAATCAAAAATCTATATTTTTTTAACTTTTAATAAATTATTTATTATTAAATTATTATAATTATATTAATAATTATTATTTCAAATAAAAAAAATATTGTATTTGTATTTTCCTGTTATATACAGTATATATATTATATATATATTGTATACATTTTTCCATTTGAGTTATTTTTCCGTTTAAAAATATTTACAGTATTATATATATATTATATTATATTTCGATGTTTTTCCTCTGCATTTTTGAACTACATTTTTATAATTTTATTTTTCTTTGTTTTTACCTTTTCCATTCAATAATTGTAACCGTTTTAAATATGAGTGAACTAACATGAATCAAGAAGTATATTTGTACACGTTCGTACCATGAGTCCAGTGACGTAGGAGAGTCTGAACATCGTGATCAGAGACAAGCTGATCTTCGTAGTGAAGGCGAACATCAGTCCGATCCCGACGCTGAAGATCCCGCTGGAGACCTGCAGCGTCTGAGGAGGAAACTAATGTCAAACCTGATCCAGTTGAAACACATTTATCTACAAGATCAGGTTCAAAATGTGACTTTTCGTCTCCGAAGGTTCTTCAGAATTAAACTCAAACATTTGCTTCTTATGAAGTCAATAACCTAAGTCCAAACATAATTGTCTTAATATTTGGTCATCAATCCATCACTGAATCATGTTACAATTTTCAACTTAAATCAAACAATTTTCAACTATAATCAAACAATTTACAACTATAATCAAACAATTTTCAACTATAATCAAACAATTTCAACTATAATAAAACAATTTTCAACTATAATCAAACAATTTCAACTATAATCAAACAATTTTCAACTATAATCAAACAATTTTCAACTATAATCAAACAATTTTCAACTGTAATCCAACAATTTTCAACTATAATCAAACAATTTTCAACTATAATCAAACAATTTTCAACTATAATCAAACAATTTTCAACTATAAACAAACTATTTCAACTATAATCAAACCATTTTCAACTATAATCAAACAATTTTCAACTATAATCAAACAATTTTCAACTGTAATCCAACAATTTTCAACTATAATCAAACAATTTTCAACTATAATCAAACAATTTCAACTATAATAAAACAATTTTCAACTATAATCAAACAATTTTCAACTATAATCAAACAATTTCAACTATAATCAAACAATTTTCAACTATAATCAAACAATTTTCAACTATAATCAAACAATTTTCAACTGTAATCCAACAATTTTCAACTATAATCAAACAATTTTCAACTATAATCAAACAATTTCAACTATAATCAAACAATTTTCAACTATAATCAAACAATTTTCAACTATAATCAAACAATTTTCAACTAGTGAGTTTCCTCAGTCATGGGTTCAAGACTCACCGCCAGCTCCGCCGTGTGTTTCCTCTGCAGCTGGTTCAAAGGTCCTTGAGGGACCGGCACCATCTCCTGGGCTTCGTACCTGCAGCCCGTCCTCCAGCTGCCATCGTGCAGCGCTCGAATGCTAACGTCCGCCGCCGCCGCCGCCATCTTGCTGCTGAGGCTGCTGTCCAGGGTGTCCCTCCCTCGCCGTTGTGCTGCTGTCCAGGGTGTCCCTCCCTTGCCGTCTGACAAAAGGGACGTAAAATAAAATGTAACGATGCGTGAGAGAGAGGGGCCACCTTCACACCTCCACTTCCTGTCTCGGGGTGCGACTGTGAGTGTGGTCTGCTATTGGTCGGACACGTGGTGTGTGGGGGGGGGGGGCGGGATGGGGGAGGCGAGGGTGAGTCGTGTCACACTTGTTACTCTCTCTCGAGGCGACAGAATCTTCTCTCCCCCACCATGACGAGGAACTCGTTCGTGACGGACAGGTCCATGGTCATCTCCATCCCGACCCAAGGTCATCAGGGGGCGTGGCCGGACACGTTCCAGTGTCGCTTCCTGGACTCGCACAAGGTCCTGGTCCACAGCGGGAGACCCGGATCCGTGGGGGTGAGCAGGAGGAGAGAGAGAGAGATCCCCCTCTCCCCCCGGAGATGCTGCTTCACTTTTTTTTTTTTATCATTTTTGTTTGTTCTTGTGGGTCCAGACGGCTCAGGTCTGCTGTGGAGTCTTCCTCCTCGTGCTGGTCCTGGTCCTCGGTCCGAGAGAACTGATCTACTGGACCTACATCATTGCTGCCGTACTGGTGAGACTCGAGGGTTTGAAACCACGTTTTTTTTGTGTCTCTGTTGATGTGATTTAACTTCCAGTACATGTTGATGTGTTTCTTCCAGTACATGTTGATGTGTTTCTTCCAGTACATGTTGATGTGTTTCTTCTAGTACATGTTGATGTGTTTCTTCTAGTACATGTTGATGTGTTTCTTCCAGTACATGTTGATGTGTTTCTTCCAGTACATGTTGATGTGTTTCTTCTAGTACATGTTGATGTGTTTCTTCCAGTACATGTTGATGTGTTTCTTCTAGTACATGTTGATGTGTTTCTTCCAGTACATGTTGATGTGTTTCTTCCAGTACATGTTGATGTGTTTCTTCTAGTACATGTTGATGTGTTTCTTCCAGTACATGTTGATGTGTTTCTTCCAGTACATGTTGATGTGTTTCTTCTAGTACATGTTGATGTGTTTCTTCCAGTACATGTTGATGTGTTTCTTCCAGTACATGTTGAAGTGTTTCTTCCAGTACATGTTGAAGTGTTTCTTCCAGTACATGTTGATGTGTTTCTTCCAGTACATGTTGATGTGTTTCTTCCAGTACATGTTGATGTGTTTCTTCCAGTACATGTTGATGTGTTTCTTCTAGTACATGTTGATGTGTTTCTTCTAGTACGTGTTGATGTGTTTCTTCTAGTACATGTTGATGTGTTTCTTCTAGTACATGTTGATGTGTTTCTTCTAGTACATGTTGATGTGTTTCTTCTAGTACATGTTGATGTGTTTCTTCCAGTACATGGTGACGGGTTTCGTGTCCTTCGCCACCAGTCGTGTTCCGAACATGATGGTGGTGAGTTGATGAAAGTTTTACTTCTATTTGAGTCAAATGGTGTTTTCTTTTTACATCTTTGTAACAATATTTTTATTTATACTTTATTACTTTATATCTTTATTTACGACATAAATAGGTCAATAAATCCCAATATTTATATGCAGTTTAATGCATATATTTTAAAGGAAATTAAAAAGAGTAATTAAAAATCGATCTAACAATTTTCAACTATAATCAAACAATTTCTAAATTTAATCAAACAATTTCTAAATTTAATCAAACAATTTTCAACTATAATCAAACAATTTTCAACTATAATTAAACAATTTTTAACTATAATCAAACAATTTTCAACTTTAATCAAACAATTTTCAACTATAATCAAACATTTTCAACTATAATCAAACAATTTTCAACTATAATCAAACAATTTTCAACTTTAATCAAACAATTTTTAACTATAATCAAACAATTTTCAACTATAATCAAACATTTTCAACTATAATCAAACAATTTTCAACTATAATCAAACAATTTTCAACTTTAATCAAACTATTTTCAACTATAATCAAACATTTTCAACTATAATCAAACAATTTTCAACTATAATCAAACAATTTTCAACTTTAATCAAACTATTTTTAACTATAATCAAACAATTTTCAACTATAATCAAACATTTTCAACTATAATCAAACAATTTTCAACTATAATCAAACAATTTTCAACTTTAATCAAACAATTTTCAACTATAATCAAACATTTTCAACTATAATCAAACAATTTTCAACTATAATCAAACAATTTTCAACTTTAATCAAACTATTTTCAACTATAATCAAACAATTTTCAACTTTAATCAAACTATTTTCAACTATAATCAAACAATTTTTAACTATAATCAAACAATTTTCAACTATAATCAAACAATTTCTAACTTAAATCAAACAATTTTCAACTTTAATCAAACAATTTAAACCAAATAAAACAACTTTCAACTTTAATCTAACATTTTTCAACTTTAATCAAACAATTTAAACCAAATCAAACAACTTTCAACTTTAATCTAACATTTTTCAACTTTAATCAAACAATTTTCAACTTTAATCAAACAATTTTCAACTATAATCAAACAATTTTCAACTTTAATCAAACAATTTTCAACTTTAATCAAACAATTTTCAACTATAAACAAACAATTTAAACCAAATGAAACAATTTTCAACTTTAATCAAACAATTTTCAACTTTAATTTAACAATTTTCAACTATAATCAAACAATTTTCAACTGTAATCAAACAATTTCCATCTTTAATTTAACAATTTTTAACTATAATCAAACAATTTTCAACTTTAATCAAACAATTTTCAGCTTTAATCAAACAATTTTAAAGTTTTTAATTTCCCTAAACAAGGCAAATAAACAAAATGTATAATTTCACTACTAAAAAGTTCTCAAAATATTCTATATTCTTATATTTTAATTATTTCAAGTATTTTTAATAATTGCATCTAAACATAAAAATTAATTTAAAATATAAAAAAAATAGTTTTTAATGCATTTATTTTGTGTTTTGGACTGGATGGATTTATTTGAACATATATTTAAATATATATTTATTTTGTGGAATTCGGTCATTTATTTGTTAAAATATTGAGACAAGAAACGTTTGAGCCTCAAGGTTTCAAATGTTTAACGTGTTTTTCAGACCAAACTGTCGCTTTTCCTGAACCTGGTCTGCGTCCTCCTGTCTGTGCCCTTGGTTTGCGTCCGCGTCTCCTTCCTCCACCCTACCGACGTGAGTCAACCGAACGATTTATGAAGTAAGGATTTAAAGCTTCTCTCTCAAGGTCGTCGTCACGTCGTTGAAGGTCAGTATCGGCATCCAGGCTCTGATTTTGAGTGTCATGATCCTGGAGGCCCTGGTGTCTCTGTTCTCCATCTACTGGATCAACAAGGTCGTGTGCAAAGGACACTTCAACTCTCTGGTGAGTTTCCTCCTCGTCGTCTGGTTTGAAGAAACAACCACATGTGTGTCATGTGTTCGCAGCCCGTCGTCCTGCTGAAGCGAGGAGACTGAGTGTTGTGGTCCCAGCACTTCCTGCACCTCCACGTCTGTGGTTCGAATGTTTTCACTTGAATTGATCATGTTTTACGTTTTGATAAATAAATGTTTATACGGAATCATGATAGATGTTGAGGAGCAGAGGTTCTAATCCGAGTCTCTCCCTGACGACTGTTCACTTGACTCACAGAGGGGGTCAAAGTTCAGTTGGTCTCGCCCGTTTTCGTCTTTTCCTCTGTGAATAGATTTTTAACACTTCGTCACTGACTGAAAGTTGTTGAATTTTCAACTACATTCAAACAATTTTTAGCTTTAATCAAACAATTTTCAACTTAAATCAAACAATTTTCAACTTGAATCAAACAATTTTCAACTATAATCAAACAATTTTCAACTTGAATCAAACAATTTTCAACTTAAATCAAACAATTTTCAACTATAATCAAACAATTTTCAACTTGAATCAAACAATTTTCAACTATAATCAAACAATTTTCAACTATAATCAAACAATTTTCAACTTGAATCAAACAATTTTCAACTTTAATCAAACAATTTTCAACTTGAATCAAACAATTTTCAACTTTAATCAAACAATTTTCAACTATAATCAAACAATTTTCAACTTGAATCAAACAATTTTCAACTATAATCAAACAATTTTCAACTATAATCAAACAATTTTCAACTTGAATCAAACAATTTTCAACTATAATCAAACAATTTTCAACTATAATCAAACAATTTTCAACTTAAATCAAACAATTTTCAACTTAAATCAAACAATTTTTTGCTTTAATCAAACAATTTTCAACTTAAATCAAACAATTTTCAACTTTAATCAAACAATTTTCAACTATAATCAAACAATTTTCAACTATAATCAAACAATTTTCAACTATAATCAAACAATTTTCAACTTAAATCAAACAATTTTCAACTTAAATCAATCAATTTTTTGCTTTAATCAAACAATTTTCAACTATAATCAAACAATTTTCAACTTGAATCAAACAATTTTCAACTATAATCAAACAATTTTCAACTTAAATCAAACAATTTTCAACTTTAATCAAACAATTTTCAACTATAATCAAACAATTTTCAACTTGAATCAAACAATTTTCAACTATAATCAAACAATTTTCAACTTAAATCAAACAATTTTCAACTTAAATCAAACAATTTTCAACTATAATAAAACAATTTTCAACTATAATCAAACAATTTTCAACTTGAATCAAACATTTTTCAACTTGAA
This sequence comes from Callionymus lyra, assembly GCF_982586985.1. Classification (NCBI taxonomy): domain Eukaryota; kingdom Metazoa; phylum Chordata; class Actinopteri; order Syngnathiformes; family Callionymidae; genus Callionymus; species Callionymus lyra. The sequence goes on from NC_141834.1 coordinate 16,117,747, forward strand.
TCAAACAATTTTTTAGCTTTAATCAAACAATTTTCAACTTTAATCAAACAATTTTCAACTTCAATCAAACAATTTTCAACTATAATCAAACAATTTCCATCTTTAATTTAACAATTTTCAACTATAATCAAACATTTTTTTAACTATTTGTTTCAACTTCACTGTATTTATGTCCATTAATCGATTATGTGTCACGTGATCATTTAGTTAAAAACCCATTGAACGTTGAGAAACACGTGATCTAAACATTGTCCAGTTGAAAAAGTTAATAAAGTTATTTTTAAAACCACTGGTAACAACAAAGTTTAAAAAAAAACATATATTTCGTCACATTCTTCGGGATTTAACCCCAAACAAATCCTAAGAACGCGCGGGATCTGGGGGTCATCGAGGCTCTTTAAAGGTCATCGGTGAAAACAAAACAGCACGTGATGTCGCCCCCACTCTTCCGCTCGTAGCCCCGCCCCCTCTCTCCGCCTCCACCAATCACAGCGCGCTCCCGAGGCCGCTACTCCTAGGTGTGGAGAGAACCCGTGATGACGTCACGAGGCGGCGGCGGCGGCGTCAGTGTGTTCAGTCGGTCAACGATGTCGTCTCGTCCTTCCTTGTAAGAAAGAAACTTTGAATCCGGTCCTGGGTCAGTTCTGGACCTGGAGGGTGTCTCCCCCCCCCCTGAGTGCTCCTCCTCGCCCCTCCGGACATGGCCTCGTACCGCGGCGGCTCGCACACCTTGAGCAAGGATGACGTGAACTACAGAATGCATTTCCGGATGATCAACGAGCAGCAGGTGGAGGACATCACGCTGGACTTCTTCTACAGACCTCACACCATCACGCTGCTCACCTGCGCCGTCCTCGCGCTCATGTACTTCGCCTTCACACGGTGAGCTAGCTGCTAGCTTAGCATCGCTAGCACCCCCGAGGCTAGCAAGAGATGCTGGAGCAGCGTCTTGTTTTTTTTTAAGAGGAAAAAAAAGAAAATAAACCATCATTAACTTTATGTAGATGTCGTTAAATTAACCAAGTAGTTCGTGTGAATGGGTTATGTTAGGATTCGTTACTATTTAATTTATTTTTTGTTGTTATTTACGACACACACAAAAAAAATCGGTTGTACTTTTTTTCCAACTGTATTCAAAAAATTCTTATTTAAAGGTATTAACAATATTTTCATCTGTTGTACTAGTTTCAACTGTATTCGAACTATTTTCATCTGTAATCAAACACTTTTCAAATATAATAATTAAAAAATCCATCTCCATTCAAGTCATTTTTAATTTATCACAATATTTTCAACTATATTCGAACTATTTTCATCTGTAATCGAACAGTTTTCAAATATAATAAAACAAAAATCCATCTTCATTCAAATCATTTTAGTTTATCACACTATTTTCAAGTTAATTCAAACTATTTTCATTTGTATTCGACCTCTTTTTAAATGTATCATACAATTTTCAATTGCATTTTAACAATTTCTTACAGCTTCTAAAGAAATGTCATCTTTATTCAAACTACTTTCATCTGTCATCCTATTTTCAGATATATTCCAAAGATTTCTTACATTATTCAAACTATTTTCATCTGTTAACATACAATTTTCAAATATATTTATAAATAAACTGTAATGAAAACATCTTCTATTATATTCCAATAATCTCCATCTGTTTTGTAAACTATTATTAACTGTAAGTCAAACGTTTTTTAAATGCATTTAAACTATTTATTATAGTATTCAATCAATTTTCAATGGTAATAATTATATTTGTAACTATAATTGAACAGATTTCAGCTGTTTTCCAACAATATTTAACTGTAATGATACTATTTTCATCCTCTATCTTCTATCCTTTCTTCCTGTAATAAAAACAATGTTTAACTGTTATCTACAATGTTCAAATCAAATCCATCTGTATTCAAACACGTTTTAACTGTAATGCAATACAATTTTTCCATCTTATTCAATCCTTTTTTAACTCTAATAGTACTATTTCAATCTAGCGAGTACTATTTCAGTCTTCAAACAATTTTCGATCTTTAAATGCTACCAAACAATGCATGAAAAGTATATACAAAACAATACATTATTTTGAACTGAATGTACCTTCAACACTTATTAAATTAAAACAACAATTGCTTTTACATTTTCATGTTCCTGTCAACTAATCTCATCAAAGTAAACAAAAAACATGAAATAGTACCTTTTTAATTCAATGTTTATTCTACAAACAGTTGACATAAGTGGCTGCAGGAGCGACATATCGCCACACCTTACAGATATGATGGATCAGGGCCAGTGTTTTCATCTATAGTTCCCAGACCAGGAATCAGGCAAATAAAAACGAGTCCAAAAACACCTCACACTTCTTCAGTCTTGAAAGATTCCTGGACTTACCCAACACAGTTTAAGACACAAAGAAGTTTTGACACAGGAAGTAACAGCTTTTTTTTTTTTTTAAACACTATAGCTTCGTGTTATTTCACTTGTTTATTCGCTGTATTATTTTATGCACTTATACATGGTGGTTTGTGAATCTAAAGTTCTTCACTCGTTTGCTTCTCCAGAGATGACGGGAATCATGACAGCAATGTGTGGGTGGGACTGATCCTGGTCATCTCCTTCTTCCTCATCATCAGTGTTTTAGCGTTTCCTAACGGTGAGATTTCACGTGGATTATCATCTTCATTTAGATATTAAAGAGAGTTATTTAATGTTTTCTTGTTGCCTTCTGAGGTACATTTTGGTTTTTTTTACTGTATTTAGGTGTGTTAGAAAATATTTATACATTTAAGTATCACATTCTTTTTTTCTTTCACTATATAGTGTGGATATTCAACAGCACTGTTTCGTTGTTTTAATCAAATACAATGAATACTTATTCCTTTCAGATCATATTTTATATTAATCGAAGTTATTTATATATTATATTTAACCATACTTAATATTATTGTTTATATTTCAAAGAGTTTGTTTAAAACTTGGCTGCAGTCATTACGTCCTTAGCAGCTAAAGGAACAATATAATCTAGTTAGATCCCAGCATTGACTGGGGACGAGAGGATACAGTCGACTCCCAACAGCTTTTAAAGCTGATGTTTGGACATATTTTGTTTTTCAAAACAAATGAAAGCAGTTAGTCGTGTGGTCTATCAATTCTGCAACACCAGAGTCAAGAGTTCGACAATACTACAAATATATTCTTGTTACTACAATGTTGTAATATAGCGTATTGTTTACCCTGTATTGCGATGTGTAGATTCTTACCAATACACACTCCTTGTTTATGTCAATTTCATCAAATCAGATTGTAAAATCTAGTGATGTTGATCAAATATACTTATTAAAATACATGAGTATGTACATTAGTCGTTAAACCTGCCATTTTGTTGCTACAGGTCCCTTCACTCGACCACATCCTGCAATATGGCGGATCGTTTTCGGTGAGTCTAGTCGAGAATTATTTTTTCTTTGGAGGACACGTGTCGCATCATTGTCGTTCCTCTGGGCTTGTTTCCAGGTCTGAGCGTCCTGTACTTCCTGTTCTTGGTCTTCATCATCTTCCTGAACTGGAAGCAGGTCAAGCAGCTGATGTACTGGCTGGATCAGAACCTGCGCTACGCCAAGAGGGAGGCTGACGTCATGGTGAGCGTGACCACCATGAATCCACATGATTCATTTGTTTACGCGTGTCCTTCCTCCAGGAATACGCCGTCAACTGCCACGACATCACCTGGGAGAGAATCCTCAGCCATTTCGATATCTTTGCCTTCAGCCATTTCTGGGGCTGGGGCATGAAGGCCCTCTTGATCCGGAGCTACGGCCTGTGCTGGACCATCAGTATTACCTGGGAGCTCACTGAGGTACTGCAGCACTCGCTGACCCTTTCCATGCGTCTTGTTTTCGCTACATGTTCTTCTCTGGATCTTCCACCTCCAAGCTCTTCTTCATGCATCTGCTGCCTAACTTTGCGGAGTGCTGGTGGGACCAGGTGATTCTGGACATCCTTCTCTGTAACGGGGGTGGAATCTGGCTCGGGATGACTGTATGCCGCTTTCTGGAGATGAGGACGTACCACTGGGCCAGCATCAAGTACGACGACACCCGTGTAATCCCTAGAATAGTGTTGTGGAACCCGAACACACAGGGGTCAAAAATGTGCCTTTAAATGGACGCAGGTTATCTATAAATAACCATGATTAGAACGAAAACAAATGCAAAATATAAAAATGGCGACATAAGAAAATAAGATGCAGTAAATTTGTTATCACTGATAATTTATCTGATAATTTGTCATGATACTTGATGAACTATAATTGAATAAGTTTACTATGGAAGTGTATCAGTGCCATCAATATTTGAATGGTTGGATATAACTTTATTTTATTGTATTTATTTTTTTATTTAATAAAGAAATATATATATATATATTTGAAAATAATTCAATTCAACAATGTGTATAACACAAGGTTACTCCTTTTTAATAATTGTATCCAAAGAAAACTCAAAAAGGACTTTTAGATTATCGGCTTTTATAAAAAAAAAATCCAAAATTCAAGGATAGGCTCGACTGTTCATTGTCTTTCAAAACCAGCACAAGCTCCCTTTGGGTAAATGATTATCTTTAAAACGGACGTGAGGTTTTTACAAGCTAGTCTTTGAATTAAAACCTTTGTTTATGGTCTTTAAACTTCACTTCCCCGTGTGAAGAAAAGAGATAAAGACATAAAAATATATTAGTGTCATCAAAATATATAAGGGTTGAGTTAAACATTTAAAATGTTGTATTTGAACTATTTTAATTTAATTTATAACGGATAAAACACAGAGTTTATTATTCTAATTCCATTTTTTTTCTAAAATCAATATTGTTTTAATTCACAGAGTGCTGAAAACAAATGTATGTGTGGTATCCCTTGTGCTGTCTCCGGGTCAAGGTGAACGACCTCTCCAGCTTCCGAAAATACATATGCACTGGTGGAGGTCGTTCACTTTGACCCGGAGACGACACAAGGGTTAAAAAGTTGGTATAAAAGTACCACTAGACAAAACCAAACGAGCACCGAGCTACCAGATCGAAGTTTAAAGCCAATCATGGTTCTACTATTATGAAGTTAATTCATTAAAAACTGATTTCATGAAATGCATTCTTTCAAAATAGAAATAATTTAATCAAATTAAACTATTCAATGCTTAAAACATCTTAAAATCAACTGTTGAATTCAACTGTTCAATATTGTGATTGTACCAAAATACTTCCACGGTTTCCTCTGATCGCGCTCTCTCTCCTCTGCTGCAGCTCAGGTCGACCAGGTTCACAGTCAATCAACCTCTTTCTAAATCTGCACCTCAATGATTCATGCGCTCCCCTCCGCTGACTCTGCACCCACACAATGTGACCTGTCAATCACACTTTTGTAACACCCGTCTCTTGCCTTCCAGAGACATCCACACCACCACGGGCAAGATCAAACGAGCCGCGCTCCAGTTCACCCCGGCTAGCTGGACATACGTGCGCTGGCTGGATCCCAAGTCCTCCCTGCAGCGGGTGATGGGGGTCTATCTGTTCATGATCATCTGGCAGGTGGGTTTGCTTCAGGGTCGCTCTGATTTACTCGTCTTTAGCGGTGATCCCGTGAGCTGCCGCCGTGAATCCTGGGTAATCTAGTTAAAGGCTTCTCTGCTGAAACGTGAAACCACGAGGATAAATGCATAATGCAAGAGTTCTCCCGTGACCGACCTGGAGTGGATTACGAGGCTCGCGTTAACACTTGTTATGGTTTATGCAAAAAGGCTAAACACTTGAGTCGGGTTGAATTTTCTGCATCAACTCGTGTGATGTTATTGTTGCTGGTTCTTTTACTACACTTCAAATGTTACATGAGTTGCTATTATAGTGCCAACATTTTTTAATTCAATTAAAAAAATGTATTATTTGGCCATAATATCAAACTCTTATAATTATTCATTTTTAAATGTTCACATTTTTGTATTAAGTTATTAAAAAGAAAAATCAACATTTCAATATATAAATAATCTAATAATAGAAAAATAGAAAATGATATGCTTAAAAAAAAACAATTGCATTTCAATTAAACAGGTTTTTATTTGTTCAGGCTTTTCCTTGATTTTCTGGAACTCCTGTTGTGTTATCAGTTTTATCTTGACCTTTAAAGTATATACTTTATTGAATATTGTTTGACCCTGTTTGACCCTGGTCACCTTACCTACTTACTTACTTAAAGTTTCAACATTTTTAATGTTAAGTTAAACGATTCAATAATTTGATGTCACAAATACTGTATATAATTGTCATTTTTATAGACTTTAAACAAGAAACTAGCCTTGTCAAAACCTTGAATCCATTTTTATAAATAATAATCAGTTTTAAAAAGTCTCAATGGACACTGAAAAACTGTTATCTATCCTTGAATTTTGGAGTTTTCTTTAAATGCAGATGATCTAGTAAAATGAAAAATACATGAGTGAAAATAACAAGTACTTAGTGATTCAGTTTTCAAACAAATTTCAGCTGTACTCATACATTTTTAAATCTTTATTTAAACTATTTTAAAGTGTAATCAACTGTAAAAAAAAAACAAAACAGGTACTAATCCATCAGGCATTGGTTTCCAGGCCGCTCCTAAAGAAAATACATTATTCTCTTCTATTGTTTACTACTGTCTGAAAGGTTTGTTTGAAAAAAGATGGTATTTTCTCTGAAGTAACTTTAGTTTGTGACTCAGTTTCAGTCGAAATTACTCAAGAAATAAACCTGTAAACCAGTGAAAATTAGTGAAACTACATGATTTATTTTGAGTGTTTTTATCTGGAGGTCGGTGAATATAATGCTGATGTTCAACCGGTTGAACCTCTGATCATGTGTTCAACAAGTTAAATTCATGACAAAAAACATTTGCTTTTTTTTCTTTTGGAACCACGTGGTCAATGAAATGTGCAGCTTTTCTAAATGTCTTTGTGAAAACTCTTCGTTATGAGTTTTTAACACAATTTACTAAGAATTATTTATTCATTTTTTGTGGCTTTTCCACTTTGAACGAACAAATAAAAGCCTCATTAGTTTAAAACCACAAAAATAAAATCTCTTGAAAAGAGTCTGAATAACTGATTTAATGCGGAATGTTATTCACTTAACTTACTTTATCTTATTTAAATCATTTAGTTAAATGTTAAATCAGGCATTTTGAATAAAGAGCGAACAACTTGCACTCAGGTTTTTCTAACCTGTTTTAAGTATTTTTGTGACGAAACAAGCCGTGAGATACAACTATGTCGTCTCGCAGGAGCTTCAACTGTTGCAGTGCTCAATGGAATACCAATCATTTAATCTTAGAATGAGGCCAAATGTCGTGCCTGTCGACCTCTGACCTCCTCGATTTAGCGCTCCGTGCCAGTATAAGAGTCGTGACACGTTCACAAGACGACACGGGAAAAGCGTGACCTTCAAACGGTGGCTGGATGTCAAAGTGATTCTAAGCGTGTCGTGGTGTCTTCACAGCTGACGGAGTTAAACACCTTCTTCCTCAAACACATATTTGTCTTCCCCGCGAGTCACGCACTGAGCTGGTGTCGGATCCTGTTCATCGGCATCATCACGGCCCCCACGGTCAGGTACGGCAGCGCCGGGGTCACGTCCTCCGTCGTGAGGTTTGAAGGTCGTTGACACGTTTGTTCTCCTGCAGACAGTATTACGCCTACTTGACGGACACGCAGTGCAAGAGGGTCGGGACTCAGTGCTGGGTGTTCGGGTGAGTCATGGATCTGGACCAACATCATCAGAACATTTAACCATGTCTTGTAGTGTAAGCTTTGAATTACATTGAGAATAATTCAATTCGATAATTTATATATTAAAAGTTAAACTTAAAACAACAAACAAAAAATGCATAAAAAAAATACTAAGTTTTGAAAACCAATAATTCCAAAATAATGTTTCGTAATTTAATATTTTTTAATACGTGTTCAATTCAACTTTAAAAATGTCAGTATAATTGTGTCACCAGAGAATATGGTTCGAACCCGCCATGATTTATTGACACGTCAGCGCTTCATGAGTCGTCACATGATCGTGTGCGCGTCGTATGATTGGCCCAGAAGTTGGATCAAGTGGCTCGGTGCTCTGTTGGTTTTGTCTGGTGTCTCTATTATACCAATATTTTTATAATGAATTCAAGAGACCACTTATTAAAAACTATGAAATTATGAACATTTATTTTTTAATTATTGGAATTAAAATATCAAACTCTATGTGTAAAAATAAATAAATAATTGATTAGTTTTGAATTTTTTTTTTTTATTAGATTATTTAAAAAAAGAATTAAACTTTTGAATATAGAAATTATAGAATTGTTATTATTATTGATTATTATCTTATTATTCAATAAGAAACAAACTTAACCTTTATACAAACATTGATTTTATTTTTAACAAATCTTTAAATAATAAAATGGAATTTTCTCTATTAAAAAATGTCAAAGCTTGAAAAATTCAAAGTTTTTCACATTTTAAATTCTATTTATCTTATATTCTAAGTATTTCATAAAAAAAATTGTTATGTGCTCTTGCTTATTGTACTTTTTTCCTTTTCACCTGCTTTAAACTAACATTTCCCCTTGTGGGACTAATAAAGGAAAATCTATTCAAAAACATTAAAATGTATTAAATGACATTTTATTATATTAAAACTGTTCAAAAAACGAATTTAAAATCATATATATGTTTGTTGTTTAAAACATTGTCAATGTTAATATTAAATATTGTGATAACTGTGATTAAAAACATTCCTAAACTCTCAGTCTCTGGAGTTAAGAACGTAAACGATCAGATCTTCGTGATTGTCCAGCGTTTTTGAACGATCTCATCTTGAAACATCTCCTCACTATGACTCTCTCAGAGCGATCGCCTTCCTGGAGGCGTTGGCCTGCGTCAAGTTCGGTCAAGACTTGTTCTCCAAAACTCAAATCCTCTACGTGATCCTGTGGCTGCTGTGTGTGGTGAGACCTGGTTTAACTTCAACCGACAACCACTGGTGTGACTGATGAGTCTCCTCGTCTCCTGCAGGCCTTCATCACATTCCTGTGTCTGTTCGGGATGGTCTGGTCTGCTGAGAACTACGGATCCAAAGGAAAGGTATGAGATTAGCTCTGGTCATGTGACCGCGTCGGTGCCTCGTGACACTCGGTTCTGATCCTGACGTTTCCTCGCAGAACTTCTCCGACGGCGACGACAGCAGTTACGCTGATTTTCCAGATTATTCTGACGGATTCAAAGGTACTTTTGTGACTTTTTATCGTTTGTTCAAGTGTTTCAGCGGCTTCAGAATAAAACGTGTTGAGTTTAACTAATCTAATGTTGAAACTTTTATTTTGAAATATGGTTTGCATTTTATCACTTCTATATTGTTTTTATTTTTTTATTTTTTATAATTTAATAAGCATTTAAAAATATTAATTAATCTTTTATTTGTCATAGTTTGATTGTTGGATGGACAGTAAACTAGACTGGTCCTGCAACACAGACCATGTGTATAAGAAGGTTCAGAGTAGACTGTACTTTCTGAGGAGGCTTCGATCATTTAACATCTGCAAGAAGCTCCTCTGCATGTTCTACCAGTCTGTGGTGGCCAGTGTCATGTTCTATGCTGTGGTGTGTTGGGGTGGAAATGTGTCCAAGAGGAGTGTCAACAGGTTGGACAGGTTGATCAGGAGGGCTGGCTCTGTGGTTGGAATGAAGCTGGACTCACTGGTGACAGTTGCTTAGATGAGATCACTGAACAAACTACTGTCCATCATGGATGATGACAGTCATCCTCTGAACACTGTCATCAGTGAGCAGAGAAGCAGAATGAAGCACGAATGCTCCTACCCAGGTGCAAAACAAATAGACTCAGGGACTCATTCATCCCTCGGGCTATTAAATTGTACAATTCTGAGTTCGGGGGCAGGAGTGGAGTGAAAGTATCTGGATGTTCTGTTCCATGTTAGTCTTTGTATCTTTGTCTTTGTTGTTTTTCTTTCCTTGACCTATGTTCTTTGTCTTTGTCTTTAGACTTAGATTGTGTCATCTTGTTCTTCCTCTTTATGTTCTTCTTATTTTATTTTTTATGTATTATTTTTTATTGTTTATGAAAAATTGCTGGCTATTGGTAAAAAACAATTTCCCAAAGGAGACCTCCTGAGGGATCAATAAAGTTTTACCTTACCTTACCTTACCTTACCTTATATTATTTTCCCAATAATTCAAAAATACATTTTTTTAATTAAATATTTTTCTTGTTTAACCTGTTGAATTAAATAAAATAAATAAAGGTTGTTTTTGATATTCCAATAATAATATTTAATAAATGTTTCAATTATTGTAATGACAAAATGAAACGAAAAAATAATTAATAATAATTCATTGTAAATATTTTAGTAAATTATCATAAACAAAATGAAAAGCTTTCAATGTACAAATTATCATGAATTAAAAAAATTAAAATCAAACTTTAAGGGAAATGTTATATATATGTTTTATTAAATGATTAAAAAACAAATTATTTTGAATTAAAAAAATGTGAAAATCAAAATAAAATAAAATGTATAAATATATTTTATTAATTTATTAAAAAAAATACAATTAAACCTTTTTTAATAAACAAATTATTTGGAATTAAAGAAAATTTGAAAATTCAAAGAAAAAGAAAATATTGTAAATATTTTTAAATTAAATTATCAATTAAAACCTTACAATATACAAAAATAACTAAATCAATAAATAAAAACAATCCAACCTTTCAATATAAAAATTATTGAAAATAAATTTCAATGTAAACATTTAATAATAAATGTTTTTTTCAATATAATGCTAATAAAACAACAACATTTCAACAAAATTGCTTTAAAGTTTGAACATTTGAAAAGTTAGATTCAGGTTCAATGTTCTGGTGACACTGATGATGTTTTCAAACGTTTGTTCCAGACGAGAGTGAAGCCGACAGTCCTCGACCCCGGCGTCGAACCAGAGCACAAAAGAGCTCCACTGTCAACGGCCAGTAGAAAACACTCCTCAGATCAGTGGGGTCGACTCGCGGGGTCAAACGGTAAAGATGGGTTTCTGTGGAGAGTCTGTTGACGAAGAGGTCAAAGGTCATTGCAAACCTTCAGATGCAAGGTCCGGTTAAAAAAAAAAACGCGTCCGTGCCGACAGGGGGCGACAGAGGCTGGATCACGACATGAGCCTCGGTGTGTCGAGATAAAGAATCATTTCATGTTTTTTGTTTGAAGTGGTTGAAGGTTGACGGCGGATCAAAGCGCACACATACACATACACACTCACACTCACACTCACACTCACACACACACACACACACACACACACACACACACACACACACACACACACACACAGTCGTAGCACTTTCTTGTCATTCGTAAAAGTATTTCTGTGACTCGTCGTGACCTGAAGTGATTATTGTTTCATCACGTGTACACACTTGCATGACTGTCTACTAACATGAACAACAACCATATGTTGGTCTTAAACACACACTCCAGCGCACGCACACGCACACTTCAGTGGCAGTGTCGTCATTCTCGTCTTTCACTGTAACTTTTATATTCACCCTCTGTGCCTGTATGCATGTGAATGTTTTTTAAACTCTATGCTTTAGTGTGTATTTGCCCCCGAGTGCTTTTTTTTTTAAGTCGTTTATCTATCTTTTTTTTGTTGCACTATCAGCATCATCTCGACACAAACACACACACACACACACACACTCGACAAATCAGACTCTGACCTCGACTGCATCCACGTGGAGACGCAGTGAGCTGGACATTCAATTTGGTACCAACGTGTGTGTGTGTGTGTTTAAATTTGCAAAAACTCTTGAAATATTTGTGTTTTTCTTCTTTTTCACTGTGAATTGACATTAAACTTTTACATTTTCTTGTAACTTTGCCTCTTTTTTTCAAGAGATCAGTGAATCTATTTAGGTGATGTGATGCAGATAAAGATCAGTGCAATCTATGTGACGGGTTTCAAAGCTCAGTCCAGGGTTTAACTTTAGGAAAACTAGACATTTTCCAATGAATGTTCATATGGAAACTACTATAATTGTACATCGTTAAAAAAAATGAAGGGGGGGAAGTTATGGTTAAGAAAAAACATGAGGGCTGTTTTTAAACTAAGCAGTTAATGATTTATATTTGTATTAAATATCAAATGATTATTTATTTTTAAATCTATTAAATTCTCTTTTCTTTTTTATAAACACACTGACCTTAAATACTTTTTTTATTCCTCGTCCATTCATTATGTTGCATCTAATATTGTATAATTGTATTAGTTTATTTAAAATCCTGCTTTAAAAATATACATTTTTTCTTAAGTGTTTTGAATTTGTTTATTTATTGCATTAATTTTTTTGTTTAATTGATTTTACTTTATAATATAACATTGAAAATCACATTTCAATCTCTTCTTTTTATATTGTATTTTATTCTATTCGCTTAGATTATTTCTAATTGTGCAGTAAAATACTTCCTTAACTGTTCTTATTGTAATATATGATTTTTTTAAACTCTTTATTGGCATTTATGTTTTGGTCCCTTCATTTTACATTACACAATAACATTGTATATTCATTTATTTCTTTGTTTTTCATAACATTGTAAATGTCTAATATATATTTAAAAACTGAGATCTTAGCAACGACTGAACACTTAAAAAAAACTCTGATCTCTGATGACCGATATTTGATCGCCGCGGCGACGACTCCGGGCTCAGATATCACTCTGAACTCGAAGCAACATGACAGACAGAAACAGCTTCTCTGAGGCTCAACAACCAAGTGTTTGAAGCCGACGCTCGTGAGGAAAATGAACCGTTGATCCTAATCTTGAACAATCCGGACAGGTATGTTAGTAAGTAATATTTGTAGAGCGTTTTTATAGACCAGGTTCATGTATATTCATTCTGGGATAGAAAAATGTTTGATGCAAAAATGTTGAATATAATTATTTATTTTCAAAAGTGTTGAAAGGTGAGATGATATGGAAGTATTGAAAGAAATATAGAAATGTTGTTTTTTAATCAATTATTTTATTACATTATTTAATTCACTCATTTATATATATTGAAATTGAACTGAATTTGTTTTTATTGAATAATGTATTTACATAATTTGTTTATTAAAAGGTTGAATCTATTTTATTTTAAGGAACTATAAATTTGTTAATACAATATATTTTCAAAATGATTTCTTTACACAGAGATGGATATTCTAATTCCAAATATTCAAATTGTTACTCATAGCCTTTAAAAATTCAATATAAACATGTTGGTATAATTATGTCACCATGATCAGCTGAATTATATTGAATTTAGAAGCTACAAATTAAAAATATATATAAATTTAGAAATAATATTATCGAAAGAAAGAAAATACTGGAGTTAGACTATCTAACTCTTTTTTTTATTATAAATTTAAAATGTATACATAAATCTAAACAAAACAAAAACCCAGGGTAGAATATTTTAGAACGCTAGGGACACTTTGCGATAACGATTTGTTTGTCAGCAATATTATAAGTGTCCAGTAGAGGGAAGCAACCACCATTTTATTATTTGATATATATATATTTATATTTTATATAATACTACGTGGTCGCAGCATATTCCTTGACTTAAATATTAAAACAGAGCCACCATTTTGATCAGTTTCAAGGTACTTATTGCGGATTTTAATTCAGGTTTTGTTTGACGAGTTCTCCTTCAATCCGACAGATGGCAGCAGAGATCCCTGATCACCTGACCCAACATGGCGGCTCCTCTCGCTTGTTTTCTTCTGCTCTCCTGATTCATGTGTTTTATTCCCACTTCCTGCGCATGTGGGTTAATTGAAACATCTGGAAATGTCACTCAAGGCCGGGGGAGGCTCCGGGGGGGTTTTACAGGAAATCCAGGTCAACCTTCTGGAGTGTAAAGTCTGCTTCGAGGAGTTCACCAGCCAGAGGATGGAACGCAGCCCTCAGAACCTTTCCTGTGGACACGTGCTGTGTCTGGAATGTGTCTCGGCTCTGACCCACCCTGTCCTGAGGAAGCTGGACTGTCCCTTCTGTCGGCAGCTGTGCAGCCTGGAGACCACCTCCCGCTGTCAGGTGCTTCAGGACCTGCAGGAGATCCTTCAAACAGGTCCTCCAAAAACCCCTCAGACCTCCTCTTGTCTTCTTTCAGTCCAGTTTCTTCGATCTTTTGGCGGGTGGGGGACCCTGGTGAACCCCACGGGGATGTCCACGATGGGGTCTTCGGGGTCCTCTGTGGTGGTCCACGATGGCGAGAAGAGGGTGGTGGTCTTCGATGAACAGGGCGGGACGGTGCAGAGCTTCGGGGGGAAGGGTCAGATCTGCTTCCCGGTGGATGTGGCGGTGACCCCGAGGGGGGACGTGGTCGTGACCGATGCGGGGGAACGCTCTTTGAAAGTCTTCGACTCCAAGGGGGCTTACCTGGTCTCCATCCGCGGCCGCTTCCGGCTCCCCTGGGGGGTCGACACCAACGTCCGAGGACAGATCGTGGTCTCGGACCTCGAGTCGGGAACTCTGACCGTGGTGGAAGTCCATGGGGGGAGCGAGGTGGAGTGCAGGCAGGTCGCGTCTTGTCTCCGGGATCCTAGAAAGGTGGCGTGTTGCGGGGTCAGCGGGAGCACCGCCGTGACCGAGTACCAGAGACTGACGGTCTTCTCGGAAGACTTCCAGGTCATCTACCAGACGGACCCCTTCGGTCTGACGCTCCAGGCCGGCGTCCGCCTCAGCTTGTCCGCCGTGGCCTTCGACGGGCGTGGGGGTCTCCTGGTGGTGGACTCGGATCGGGGGACGATCTGGAGTCTGGAGAAGGTCCAGAAGAACTCGGTCCGCGTGACGCCGGTCGTCAGGGACCACCTGGTCCGACCCGTCGCCGTCGTGTCCAAACACGACACACTCGTGGTCCTGGACGGTGGAGACCACACAGTGAAGGTCTTCTCACGACTCCAGGCTGGACTTTAAGATGTTTATAAATATATTAAATTATTTTAGAGACAATAAAAGATGTTTCTGATAGAAACTCTCTTTCTTTTACCATCATGACATTTATTTTCTCTTTTTAAGGTTGTGTTCCTTCTTTTCTATAAGCTTGACAGAAAGTCACAAAGTTATGGTATTACAAAGACATTGTTTCTTTAATAAATGTAGAGAAAACAAGTTAAATCGCACAATAAACACTTACAGGAGCCAAGGTCTCAAGCGCTAAATTTCCCCCCAAAAAACGAATGTAACGTATTTGCTCTTTTTTTCCAGATAGAGTCTGTAAAGTTTTTACCGCCTTGTTAACTTCTTAGAACATGTTTATGTGGATTGTTTTGTAAAATAACATAACATTAAAAATGACCAGTAACTCACTAGCTTAGCTAGCAAATAACAGAGCTAGCATGTTGTCATATTGTCTTTATTTTCAAGTTTAATAAATAATAAACCTATAATCTATAATATCACATTGACATAGATATTTAAATTGTATATATGTATATATATTTATTTTTAAAAGGTTTATTTTATCATAAATAAATCATTTTTGCCCAATACTAGGAGCTATCCTCTTAAGCTATTCATTTTCTACAACACTAATATATTATATATACATTGAGTCTGTAAAGATTTGATATATCACTCTTTCTACATTTTTGTATGTTTTAAAATTAATTAAAAACATTTTTTTAAGGTTAATATATAGTAACAGACGTTGACAAATGAAAAGTAACTAGTTAGCTTAGCTAGCCAATAGCGCTAACATATTGTCATATTGTCTATATTTTCAAGGTTAATAAATAATAAACCTATAATATATAATATCACATTGACATCTTATGATATGTAAATTGTATATATGTATATATATTTATTTTTAAAAGGTGTATTTTATCATAAATAAATATTTTTTGCCCAATACCAGGAGCTACCCTCTCAAGCTATCCATTTTCTACAACATTAATATATATATATATATATATATATAAATAAAACACTTTTTTTAAGGTTAATATAAAGTAACAGACATATTCAAATTGAAAAGTAACTAGTTAGAAAATTAAATAAAAACATTTTCTTAAGGTTAATATAAATCAACAGACATATTCAAATGAAAAGCAACTAGTTAGAAAATTAAATAAAAACATTTTCTTAAAGTTAATATAAAGTAACAGACATATTCAAATTGAAAAGTTACTAGTTGGAAAATTAAATAAAAATTTTTTTTAAGGTTAATATAAAGTAACAGACATATTAAAATTGAAAAGTTACTAGTTAGAAAATTCATTTTCTGAAGGTTAATATAAAGTAACAGACATATTCAAATGAAAAGCAACTAGTTAGCTTAGCTAGCCAATAGCAGCGTTAGCATACAAGTCATATTGTTTACTTACAAAATTAAAACAGTTTCCTGTAAATCTCAAATTATATAATAAACATGTCATAATATCACAATGATGACATAAAAAAGGTTTTATTAAAAAAAAAAACATTTTGTTAAATTATGTATCAATATACTCTATAAAAAAATCAATTTTATTCATCTTACAGTGTTTTTTATGTTTATTATGCGGCTGTTGTTTATTTATAGCAATAATAATAATAATAACAATAATAATAATAATAGAAAGTTTTGGTGATGTTCTTGCGCCACCTAGCGGCGGACCGCGGGCGCCCCCGCTGCACCAGTCCACCAGAGGAGAGAGACCAGTCGAGCTTCCCAGTTGAAGATGGCGGTGGCGGGGATGCTGTCTGGAGCTCGCCGCCGCTGGATCTGCTCGAGAAGCGACCCCGTCTGGACCCACTAGAGCAGGAGACCAGAACCATGAACACACTCCCGACTTTTCTCACCGGATCCTGGACTATTTCGCGCTCGTTCGACTGATGCTTTTCCTCCTGCGGCACAAATCCGGGCTCTGGTCGTGAAAACTCTCGGATCCCTGGAGCAACACAACAAAAAAAAAGCTAAAAATGTCGGATTCGAAGGTAAAAGTCGCCGTGAGAGTTCGACCCATGAACCGCAGAGGTGAGTTTCAACTTCATTTTTTTTAAAACTTGAGAAGTTTTTCTCTTCTTTTCTCTTCACTCCCACGCAAATCTTCTCTCTGGTTCTGCAGAAATGGAGCTGAACACCAAGTGTGTGGTGGACATGGAGGACAACCAGACGGTTCTTCACCCTCCACCCACCAACGCCAAAGGAGACAGCAGGTAAAAAGTTCTGCAACTTTTTTTTTTTTAGTGACGACCATCAGCTAAAGTTCTTCATCCTGGTCTCAGTGTTGACACAACACCAGAGTCTGGACCAGAAACCCATCTTTTAAAGAACCTCTTCTCAGGAACATGATATCTAGTTATGTAACTAAAACTTAATCACTGACATTAATATTTATAGTTTAGATCAGATTAAATATCTACTGAGAACCTGAGAGTACATTGTTGTTACTGTAAATACATGTTTAGATCTGACTGAGGTTCCTAAAGCAGAGTGAAAAGTTGTAGCTTCACTAAAAAACAACGACAAACATATTACATTTAATTGTTTTAGGATAGTTGTGTGTAAGAAAAATAATTAAAATACAAGTTTAATAAAGTAATATTGTTGAGATAACTGTTATTGCTAAGCTAACATTGGCAGTGGTAAGGTAAGGTAAGGTAAAAGAAAAAACGTTATTGATCCCTCAGTACTAAGATCCTTAAATTAAAATAATATTTTTATACAATTAGATGGAGATGGAAAAGGTTGACGTATTAAATTCAATTAAACTCAATTTACTGTGTTGTTTTTCGAGTGTATACTTTTAAAACCAAAAGATGCTTAAGATGCTAATGATGTCGCATTAGCTTGAGGGAAAAAGTGACAGCTTCACTTCATCCTTACAACATGCTAGAGATGCTAATATAGTTGCATTAGCTTACATTACATTATTTTAAAAGTTAGTTACACTTACTAAAGTGTTTGTATGTTGTTGTGTAGTCCAGGGTTCTAGTGTATAGTTTTAGATCTGACTGAGGTTTCTTAGCCAGAGTGGAAAAGTGACAGCTTCACTTCGTCCTTACAACATGCTAAAGATGCTAATATAGTTGCTTTAGCTTAGATGACATTATTTTAAAAGCTAGTTACACTTACTAAACTGTTTGTATGGTGTTCTGTAGACCAGGGTTCTAGTGCATAGTTCTGGATCTGACTGAGGTTTCTTAGCCAGAGTGGAAAAGTGAAATCTTCACGTCATCCTTACGAGATGCTAAAGATGCTAATAATGTTGCTTTAGCTTAGATTACATTATATAAGAATCTCTACAAAACTGAAATAAGATTGATTTTGAAGAGTTTAGCATTAAGGGCTAGCCTGGTGTTTGTATGTTGTTGTGTAGTCCAGGGTTCTAATGCATAGTTTTAGATCTGACTGAGGTTCCTTAGCCAGAATGGAAAAAGGAAATCCTAATAGTCCTTAGTTTCGATCATATCATTTTTCAAGCAAATTACATTTGCTAAAAAAAAACAAGTATCTCTACAGTGATAAAACATTTTGAAGAGTGTAGCATAACAGCTAGCCAAGAGTTTTTGTGTTGATATATAGTTTTAGATCTGACTGAGGTTCCTTAGTCAGAGTGCAAAAGTGATATCTTTACTTTGTCCAAAGATGCTAGTGTTGCTAAGATGCTAATATTGCTGCATTAGCTTTGATCACATTATTTATAACAAGCTAGCTACACTGACTTAAGAAATTAGCATTTGCAGAGAGCGCGTACAACATGATTGCAAAATGTGTGTAGCTTTTAGAGCTAGCCTAGCGTGTTGATGTATAGTTTTAGATCTGACTGAGGTTCCTTAGTCAGAGTGCAAAAGTGATATCTTTACTTTGTCCAAAGATGCTACTATTGCTAAGATGCTATTATTGCTGCATTGGCAACAGGTGAACAGACATTTTGGCAGGGGGTCGGGGTAGGTCCGGGGGGTCATCTGTAGTCCAATCCAGATTCAAGGAAGTGTCCTCGTCTTAGCCGCTCACAGAACTAGCAAAAAATAATCCATGATACTTACATTACTATACAATCAGATCACAACTAAAAATTGTTATAGATTATATAATATAGTTAAGATTGACGCTATTGTTTTGATAGCCCTTGTTGCTAAGCTAACAGGTAGGCATAAGTCAAAGACGTTATTTCGAGTTGATTTTATGCTATGTATGTGCTAAGCTTCTCGTCAGAGGAAAACAGTGTCTACGTCTTCAAAGTTTTGAAAGTGAAGTTATGGTATAAACACCTGAGTTGACAAGTAGATGATTATTGGGTGTGTTGACAGAACAGATGCTGATCCACCGTCCAAGATTAACATCTTCTCACATCCCTGATAGTTATTGACTTTACCGAGTGCAAACTAAAACTGTTGATCCAATATCATAGTTGTCAAAATAACTCCTAAACTCATCTACCTGTTTTTGCCTTTGCGTTCAAATAGCAACAATCCAAAGGGTTGGTGCTCGCGCTGCATTTCCTCCCACATTAGCTCTAATGTTACACACCGGTGTCAGGCTGAAGGTCAGGTGCAGCTTATCTGCCCAGAGGTGAGACGAGTTCTTCTCTGAAATAAAGATGGTGGTTCTGATCACCAGCGTGAATGAAAAAAAAAAGGCGTCATCGGCGTTTGTGGGAACCCATCCCGCCAGAGTCAGGCCCCTACTTCTTCCGGGGCTATCAAATAACACCGGCTCTGCTATATCACGGTGGTTTAGCGGTTAATGAGCTAGTGTCTACATTAAATCTGTATTTTAGGATCATTATCTGCAGAGAAACCACCACACAATGCTTCCAGACACTTAAACCAAATGGCTGTAAAAAGCAGGACATATGTGGGACTGGAGCTATATAACAACAGGACAAAAAGCTGCTCTGCACAGAAAGGTCAGAGGCGTCACAAGAACAGAAGACTGCAGTATATCCTCCGTGACTGGAGTCGTACACACCACTGGTGTTTGCTCTTCTTCACCAGGAGCTGATGATGGGAATAGTAGTGTCTTCAAAAACATCTGAATCCAGCGAGACATAAACGAGGTTCAGGAGGACAGTAGGAGATGAGGTGTGGCTAGGTTTGGATTAAGAAGTTTTAAAAGGAGAAGTACAACCTGGTACGGGAACCTGTAATAGGAAATGACCAAACAGGAAGAAGAATTGATCATTTTCCTAGTGATTGACAGGTCTACCTTTGATGTCTGGTCCATTTCATGAGCTGCCAAAAGATGAAATAATCAAAATATTTAACTGTCAGTGTGAATATAAATCAATAAAGCTTTTAGTAGGGTTGTGTATTGGCAAGAATCTGGTGATACGTATCACGTTACAGGGGCAAAGATACCATATATTGCGATACTGTAGTAACAAGGATATATGTGTAGTATTGTCGAGTACTTGACTCTGGTTTTGCAGAATTTACAGACCACATGACTCTTGATATACTTTCATTTGTTTTGAAACCAAAATATGTCCACTGTATCCTCTCGTCCTCAGTCATCTTGAGGGATTTTATTGTTCCTTTATCTTTTATACACATTTTATTAAAATATATAAAGGTTGATATGATGAAAATGTAAGGATTTTAAAGTTAAAATAAAATAATCCTAAATCCTAACTTCTTTCATAAAATGTCCAAACCCCAACTTTGAATTTCGCTGGAGTCGACTGTATCCTCCCGTCCTCAGTCATCCCTGGGATTCCATTGTGCTTTAGCTCCGGAGTATGTAAATGACTGCTGCCAATTAGCGACCAAAGGTTTTAATTGCAACACAAAAATGAACAAACACTGGGTATATTTGCATGTTAATTGAAAATAAAAGTTAAATATATATATATATTTTAAAAACTAATATAAAAAATAAAAAAATATTCAGTATTGTTGAATATTAATACAGTATTATAAGAAAAATGTTGCAATACACAGTATTTGTTTCATTTCCTCCTTTAATATTAAGTATTGGGAATGTACATGAACAAACTGTTTAAAGGTCCAATACTGCTAATTTGTAGAGAATCTATTTTACCAAATTATATATAAATAAATAAATAAAAAAAGCCTTTCTAGCACTTTTTCTCACAAGAGGAACATTTTAAAGCGTTATTGAACCAACAATCTATCTATTTTAAGATACATTTTTTTTCATAATTTCATCTTCTCTCACTTGAGTTCTATGTCTGTCCTTTCTTTTCATGTCATGATATATATTTTCCCCAAAACGAATCCCAATATTACTGTCAACAGTCGGAGTGATTTGTAGCATCTCCTGCTGTGACGATAAAAACAGAAACAGTAGAGACAGATTGTTTATAATTTCAGTCACATTCCCAGCTCTGGTGTTTTGGCTGCCTTCGCTCGGACTTCCTGGGTTTTCCTGCAACATATAATCTTGTGTTTGTGGATTTGCAGAAGTGGGATGCTCTCTTGTTTCTCCTCCACTGATTTCGGAGGCACCTGTTCCCGGGGTTATTGTGCGAGGATTCAGTTGCCATTAGTCTGCCAGATTAGCCTGCGGGTGCGGGATCATGGGAACTTTTCTTCTCCTGTGGGAATGCTCTGGCACGGCCTCACGAATACTATAAATACTCCGAGATGTCTTGTAAAAAGAGTGCGGGCGAGGTGGACGGCCTCGCATTCTCCTGTTTCTTAAAAGTCGCTCAGGAACTAAGTCACTGTAGGAATTTTAATAAGTATAAAAGGGATTTGCTTTGATGGGCCGAGCCTCATTCTTTGCACCTCTTGAGGAACTCGTGACTGGATTCCCCGGCTCTCCTGTTTCTCCTGAGACTTCGCCGTGTAAATCTATGAAACGTAGTTTGTGACCCGAGGGCCGGCAGGTTAAGTTTCCTGAAATCATATTTCCCAGCTTTTGTTCCCCCAAACCCTGGCACGAAGTGGCATTTTTCTCATTGAGTTTTCACGCTCGACCCGGCTCTCCTCTGGGTGTAGGACACAATGAGAGGTGGGGGTTCTGAGAGAAATACCGGAGGCTGCTGTCTCTTTAGGAGATGAGTCGTTGGGCTTCACGACTGGAAAACACCCCAACCACACACACACACACACACACACACACTCTCACACACACTTACAAAGTGGAGCCATATTACAACCCGTCGTGTCTCGGCTTGTCCGACAGCACAAAACAATTGAACCTCATGGTCATGGAAATGTTACTTTGTTGGACTTTTATGGATATTCAATGGTCCAAAAACTCTGTAATTATTCCAGCCCACAAGTCACTTTACATATGTATGGGCATATTTGAGAATCATTTGGTTTTTAGTTTTACTCTTTTCAGTTCATCCCACGAGCCCTGGAATATTAAAAATCATAACTCAGCGATAAAAAAAAGACATTTAATCAAAAACAAAACAAGACAAAATATATAATTTAGTTCCTTTTTTCAACCATTGACATGTTATTATAAAAAAACAGATATTTTTTTTATTAATTTATGTTTTGGAGAAAAAACATGTAATTTCTGAAGTAGTTTTTTGTTATATTATTTTTAACATGCTTGAACTGGGCGATAACTAAAACAATGTTCCTTTTTCGTTGCGATCCAACATGCCTGGACCATCAACATGTGTCTCCATCTGATAAAGTCAAACCAAGCTTGTAATTTCCTCTCCTATCTGTTTCCTATCTGTGTTGAGTAAAGGAGCCCAATTGGGTTCGAATCCCTTGGGTCACTTATAGAGTGAGATTAGAATTTACTACCGACTACTGTCAGTTAGCTTGTAAAGCTGAATGAATATTTTTTCAATTATTTGTGACCCAAATTTGTCATGTTTTGTTTTCGTCAAGCATGTTTATCATCTTGTAATTGTATTATCATTATAGTATCTAACTTTTTTTTCCATTTCCATTTAGTTAAAATATTATAAAAGCAGTGTCTATCAAACATAGTCACATCGCTAATGCGTCGTGTTAGCTAGCAGGTTTACACAAGCTAGCAAGCTAAAGCTAATAGTGGGGAAAACCGATAACATTAGAAAAACAATGTGTCTATAAACGTTTTTATTAAAGTTGTGATGTTGATGATATTGAGATTCACTATATTTACAGTGTGTTAGCTTAGCAGGCTGTGTGCTAGTAAGAGCAGTGGAGGAATGTAGCAGCTAACAGTTAGCATCTTTTTAAAATATATTTACAGTGTGTAAGCGTAGCAGGTTGTGTGCTAGTAAGAGCAGTGGAGGAATGTAGCAGCTAACAGTTAGCATCTTTTTAAACTATATTTACAGTGTGTAAGCTTAGCAGGTTGAGTGCTAGTAAGAGCAGTAGAGAAATGTAACAGCTAACAGTTAGCATCTTTTTAAACTATATTTACAGTTTGTAAGCTTAGCAGGTTGTGTGCTAGTAAGAGCAGTAGAGAAATGTAACAGCTTACAGTTAGCATATTTTTAAACTATATTTACAGTGTGTTATCTTAGTAGGGTGTGTGCTAGTAAGGGCAGGGGAGAAATGTAGCAGCTAACAGCTAGAATCTTTTTAAACTATATTTACAGTGTGTTAGCTTAGCAGGCTGTGTGCTAGTAAGGGCAGTGGTGAAATATAGCAGCTAACAGTTAGCATCTTTTTTAATTATATCTACAGTGTGTTAGCTTAGCAGGCTGTGTGCTAGTAAGGGTAGTGGCGAAATTTAGCAGATAACAGTAAGCATCTTTTAAACAATATGTACAGTGTGTTAGCTTAGCAGGCTGTGTGCTAGTAAGGGCAGTGGAGAAATGTAGCAGCTAACAGTTAGCATCTTTCTAACCATGAGTAGTCTTAATGTTGATTTTATGAAGCTACTTTTCCTTTTTTAAGATAATAAATGTTTTTATTAGTTGTCTTTTGTAAGGTTTAAAAATAAGTATTAGAGATGAACCATAGCATGATGTTTTATTTATGTATTTAACCCAACTATTGTTGTTGCTTACAGCTAGAAGACAGTTAGCATTACCTCCCAAATGCTAGGTTGTTAAAGAGGTAAAGTGTTGGTGAAAGTGGCCACTGTGTCAAAGTACCTTTGAGCAAGGATGCCAGACACAAACAGGTCAAGCGTTGAAAAACCTGCAGAATTAAGCTGCTCGACTTTCTCCGAGGTCATTCCTGGCCGACAACTATAACGCTTTCCAAAACAAGCCGCCTCTAAATGACAATGCTGCCTTGTCCTGTGACTGCCCTCAGGAATGTTCCCTTTTGTTTTTTCCATTTTACACCCCGAGCACCAATAATAAACTTTTTTCCTTTTCACTTACGTCGCCCTTTTTGCCTTTTTAGCTTTTTGATTCTTCCACACTTAACCCGGCGTGCGTTGAAGATCTTCGTCATATGATTGTGATTTCTTAAGTTGTTTGTTCAGAGGGAGAGGCGGTGTTTACGTCCAGGTCTGCAATTGGGAAAAGATGGCGTCCTTGCCCTCCGTCGAGTCTGTCTCTCATTAATCTCACATGTGGTGTCTGAGTGAAGTCTGCGTAAAAAAAGAAAAACTCTTGTGTGTTTGTGCTACAAACTAATGATTCCACTTTTCCTCCTCGCATGACTCGTGCAGATGAGAAGCCTTTTGAAGTTGGTTGGATGTGTCATCGCATTAAATTCAATCTGATGGAAAGTCTTTTCTGTGAAGATTTATTGCAGGATTATCGAGTCAAAGATGATCCGGTCAGATTAACTTTACCCGCCTGGAGGGTTATAGTTGAAAATGTAGAAGGTTAAACCAGAACTTAGTGAATGTTCTGAACATTTTTCTTTAAATTATTATTTGTGTGTACTCCAGATGTCAAGCATTTATGAGATACATTTAATTTCTTTGTGACTTTGTTTTTAAAGTTGCCTTTCTTTATTATTTAATGCCCATTTATTATTGTAAAGTTAGGAGGTTGTTTGTTAAATAATGCTCATTTAATGGGCTTTTAATTTGAAA
Source organism: Callionymus lyra (assembly GCF_982586985.1). Classification (NCBI taxonomy): domain Eukaryota; kingdom Metazoa; phylum Chordata; class Actinopteri; order Syngnathiformes; family Callionymidae; genus Callionymus; species Callionymus lyra. The sequence continues at coordinate 16,142,721 of NC_141834.1, forward strand.
TGATACACTTGAAGAACACAATATTATGTTACTTCAAAAATAAATAAATGTTACTTTATATATATATATATAAAACAGAAAACAAGGACACATGTTTAAGAAACATTTTGGGAATCTACTCTATAATCTATACAAAACACAACGGCAGGATTGTCAGCAAAAGACACCTAAAGCAGCAACTGAGAAAAAAGTTGAAACTTTTTATCCTAAATTTCAGGTAGAAACCAGCGTTGACATGTTAAATGGCGTTTTAGTTTTAAAAGATACAGAAGCAAATGTATAAAATGTACTCATTTTACCTTCAAATGTACATGTTTAAAGAAGTACAATCTGTATTAATACATATTAAGTACTTAGTCCAGATGCTTGGATCTTTATGGATTATAGGAGTGTGTATTGTCAAGAATCTGGCGATATGATACGTAATAACGATACAGGGTTATTGTTACAGCACATAGCGATACTGTATAACGAAGATATATTTGTAGTATTGTCCGAGTACTTGACTCTGGTGTTGCAGAATTTACAGGCCACATGACTCTTGACATACTTTCATTTGTTTCGGAACCAAAATATGTCCAAACCTCAGCTTTAAAAAGCTGTTGGAGTCGACTGTATCCTCTCGTCCTCAGTCATCGTCGGTGTCTTGTTGGATTTTATTGTTTCTTTATCTCTTATACACATTTTTTTTTAAATATAAGGTTGATATGATGAAAATGTAATGATTCAAAAGTTAAAATAAAGTAATTTGAATTTCCATCGGTATCATGAAGAAATACCGTAATAATTTAGTGTTTTCTTATTTTTTTTATACCCTTATTTTTATTACTTTTTACATTTTGTCATGAAGTTGTTGGGCAGAAGTGTTTTGTGACATTAAAATCTATGACTTAGGAAACTGGAAAGAATTCTGTACTGTAAACATTATTATCTTGCTGTAGGATAAATGTGTTGATCTGCTCCTGCAACAAAACAAACATGGCAACCAACGTTACCGTTGTGGTTGTTGCTATAGAGTCGTCCAATCGGGATAGTTTGTCGCTTTAGATTTTTCTTTTTCGCCCGTGACGTCGTGGCTCACATGCAAGTCGACCCACAGCTCGACACCGTTGTGTCAAAAATACCAAAGAAGATCCTATCGGAGCCGAACCCGCATCATAGGTTCAGCTGTTTGTTATGGAAACCTGGCGGCGGCGCAGGAACCACCAGAGTCTCACGCTTTTTCTCAACGACTTGCCGTTGATTCTGGATGTTTTTGAGTCTGAATCTTTGAGTCATGGTGCTCCACATTTTGTGCGACCGGCTTGTTTTGCGAGCGTTGCTAAGCGACGACAGATGCCAAGAGCTATCTAATGAGTGATATCCAGGAGGCACCTAAATATTTTGTCAGGCCGCTAAATTTAGTACGACAATGACCCTCAGCTGCCTGAAACGTCGCTTTATTACTCAAGTGGGTCTCTTTATTTTTTCCTAAAGTGTGTTACGTAATCAAAGCTGGAGACGTTCCCAACGTCAGTGGCCTCTCGCCGTGCAGTCTGTTTCCCTCGTCTGCTGCACAACTTCCTGGACTTTTGTCAGGCGCCGAACATGAACTGTCATGTTTACTGTTAATTCCATTAAAATATTGAATTCATTGAATTAAACATGTTAAATTTTGACTGTTGAAGTCGTTTTCAAGTACTCGATATTTTTTGTTTTATTCAATTGTTTGTCTATTCAAAAGGATGAACTTTTATTTATTGAATATTTACAAGATTTACAAGGTTTTTTTTTACATTTAGAGTTTGATATTCTATTACCTATAAATGAAAAATACATTTTCCAAATTCAATGTTATTTAACGTGTAGCCTTTTAAATTCAATATAAATACATTGGTATAATAGAGCCACCATTATTGGATGAAAGTTCGATCGAGAAGTTTGATTCTCTTTTGCTTTTGTCTAGCAATACCAGTACCATTTAGGAATTTTAATTTTTTTTTTTAATCGCTAAATTTAATAAGTAAAACTCAAACTTGAATAAAGTATATTTATTGAATCATTGAATTAAAACTTTGAGTATTTACAGATTGAATTGTCTATTTAAGCATAATTTGTCATTTTAATTCCTATAGTTCCAAATTAAATGTAAGTAAGTAAGTAAGTCATTTTTATTTATATAGTGCTTTTCCAGACCAGGGTCACAAAGCGCTTAAACAATCAAAACAATATTCAATAAAGTATATACTTTAAAGGTCAACATAAAACTGATAACACAACAGGAGTTCCAGAAAATCAAGGAAAAGCCTGAACAAATAAAAACGTCTTAAGATACTAAATTATATATATTTAAATTAATATCCTTCTAAATTTAATATAAAAACGTGTATTCAAAAGCAACTGTATTGTTGGGGGGCACTTTTATGCCAACGTTTTTAAAAAAATAAAATTGAATTTAGAAAATACATGTTTAAATGATTAAAATCCCAATATAAAACTCTAGTATTTACCTTAAACTAAATTTATTTTTAAGTAAAATTAAAAAAATAGAAGCATTTTCTGACTTTTAATATAAACATTATTCAATTCAATTATATATATATATTTTTTAAAATTTAAAAACCAACATTTCAATTAAGAAAATCCTACATTAAACAATGTTAAATTCAACCATTCATAAATATTCTGATGACACCGATATATTCCCGTAGAATCTCTCTCACCTCCTCGCTCTCAGGTCGGTCCACTCTGACCTCTGCCTTGAGTGTGCAGAGCAGAGCGTCCTGTTCTAAACATATTGGACTGTTTGAAACGTTAGCTCTCGGTGTGAAAGTGCAGCTCGCTGTAACCCAACACTGCCTGGAGTGGGATGCGTGGAGCTGTGCGTTGTGTTTGGTTCTGGAGCGCGTTGAGGTGTAATTGTCTGAAGGATGTTGACAGCCAAACAAGGGGAGGATAAGCATGTGTGTGGTTTTAATGGAGGTTAAAAGGGTGTGTGTGGGGGGGGGGGCTTAGTTTTACCACCAGATCAACAACTTAACCGTGTTGGAGAAAAACGACATGTTCACACACATTGATCGTGTGTTTGTGTTACAAATACACACTGACAAGGCTGCAACATTTTTCTTAACAGACCTAAATCTGTCTTAAGAATTTCTTTTTTTTACTGGACGACACAAATTCCTCCGAGCACAGTTGTGTAGTCGCTGCTGGTCAGTTAAACTACTTTCACTGGTAATAGAATCAAAAGAATGCCCCTCCCCCTCTTTAGGCTTATGTATTTGCCAGTATGTATGCAATGAATCAGTTTATTTTTCTGAATTCTTCTAAGTCTACTTTGACTTTCAGCAAAATAATGCAGTTGGAAATACAACAAAAATACATCACTAATACCAAATATCACAGTGTTTACCAACCTCTTGTGACTTGGAATATTTTCTTCTTCTATTGATTACTACTGTCTGAAAAGGTGTTTTAATTTTGAAAAAAAGTCCAGATTTTTTCAGAAGTAACATTAGCTTGTGACTCTTGACACGTTAAGATCCTCGTTTCAATCAAGTCTACTCAAAAAATGTACCTGTAAATTAGTTAAAATGAGTAAAAAACAAGTTATTAATGAGAACTTGTTCAATCAGTCTTGGATTTGGAGTTGTTGTTTTTTTTGGCTGTTCATGATATTTTATTTTTATTTGTTTCTATCTGAGGATCGGTGAATTTAATGTCTGCATTTAAACGGTTTAAAAGTTGGTGACATGGGCAAGTAAATCCTATTAAATCCAAAATAAAACTGTTCAATTATCATTTTTTCCATTTTTTTTTCTTCTTGTGTTTGTAAGCCATCAAAGTCAATTAAAATAACGTTTGTATAATAATTACACATTTGGATCATAGTTGTTTTATAATTTATCATTTATAATTAGACTTTTTTACTCCTTTTTCATTACTGTGTAAAAAGTGTTTTTACACATAGTACCATTTTTCGGCTCAAAATCCTGGTTTAGCATCAATATTGGATTAAACTTAATCCTACACACCGGGTTTATGATTAGAGATATAGATGTGTGATTAGCTACCAAAGAGAAAATGACTCTCTTTTAAATTTAAAAACATATTTTTATTTATTTAAATTTAGTGACAAAATGTAAAAGTTTACTCTTTACATCTTAAACAACATTATACTGAGCAAGAAGAGAAAAAAACAGGTTCCAGTGAATCAGAATGAGCTAAAGTGGCGTGGAAAACTTGTACTACTTCTTAACCAGGCGGAAACCTCAAGTAGAACCAGATTTAGTGCGGACAGCCTCAATAACACGAAGAATAATAATAAAAAAGTGATTGATAGAAAACAGATTTGGGCAAGTGACCATAGATCTAGAAGCAAAAAGGAAGTGTGAGTGATGAAAGTCAACATCGAGTGAGGACGGATGACGAGGTCGGTCGCCAGGGATCACAGCCCAAAATGTCAGAGGGGTTTTTATTTGCTGATGGGATGCAGAATAGGGGGTTTTGCGAGTGATTTTGTTAGCAAGTCATCTCATCAAGAGATGAATGTTCTGAACCGACCGACTGCCGACTGATTTTACGATCTGCACTTTGATTTTTCTTTGGTTTCGTTCCTGGGATTTGTCTCCGACTGTCATGTCCAAGCTCCACCAATTGAACAAAAAAGAACGAAGCATCCAGAGTTAACCCTTAATCTCCGAGCTAGTCTTGTACTACGTCATCACCGAGAGCAGAAGTACAATGTAATATTCTAGATTAGAGATTTTTTGCGTGGATGATACAGAGGATTAATTTTGTGCTGCCTACTGGGCGGGAAAAAGTGCATTTTTCGGTAGAATAATAGCCCAATGGCCTTAATCCTGCTCCATAACCACAGGGGGGATTCCTCTAGTCAGACTTTTTTTTGTAGAGGCTCACAAAGAGCTTCACCGAAAAAGATGGCTTGTTTCCATCCAGCACGTTTGAGCTGATTGTGAATTTCCTGAAACAATCAAACCACAGGAAACTCACAATATGTTCAAGTCGTGTGATCTCACGGCTTCAAGCTTTTGACACACTTTCAGATACACAACTCCGCTGGGGATTTAGACTTTAGCCACACTGATGCTATCTGGCATTTCTGTGCCATACACGCCCGTCACGCCTGTTCGACCACGACATCGAATCAGGCCTCGGGGCCAATACTTGTGAATATTCATCACCAGGCTCCAGGACTTTAAACAATGTCACCAGAATCTCATTTAAAATAAATATCTGTCGCACAAATAGTGGTGTGTGTTGGCAAGAACGTGACGATTTTTGGTGCGACAATACGATATGTTACGACAGTGTAGTAACAAGGATATATGTGTAGTATTGTCGAGTACTTGACTCTGGTGTTACAGAATTTACAGACCACATGACTCTTGACGAAGTCGTAACTGCTTTTGTTTGTTTTCAAACCAAAATATGACCAAACATCAACTTTAAAAGCTGCTGGACTGTATCCTCTCGTCCTCAGTCATCTTGGGGATCTTTGTAGTATTGTCGAGTACTTGACTCTGGTGTTACAGAATTTACAGACCACATGACTCTTGACGAAGTCGTAACTGCTTTTGTTTGTTTTCAAACCAAAATATGACCAAACATCAACTTTAAAAGCTGCTGGACTGTATCCTCTCGTCCTCAGTCATCTTGGGGATCTTTGTAGTATTGTCGAGTACTTGACTCTGGTGTTACAGAATTTACAGACCACATGACTCTTGACGAAGTCGTTACTTATTTCATTTGTTTTCAAACCAAAATATGTCCAAACATCAGCTTTAAAAGCTGCTGGAGTCACTGTATCCTCTCGTCCTCAGTCATAGCCAGGATATTGTGGGATTTCATTGTTCCTTTAGCTGTGGAGGACATAATGACTACTGCCATCTAGCGGTTGAAGTTAAATTGCAACACAAAATGTAAAAAACGCCATGAATATTTGTTTGTTTATTGTAAATGTAAAAAAAAAATTATTTAATTTAATACTTTATTAAAAATATATACAATATAAGAGAACAATGATAAGAATGAAATATGATTTGAAAGCGAATATATATATTTATTTTTTATTGTATAGTGCTGTTTAATATGGAAACGGTATCATTAAAAAAAAAAATACAGATAAAAAAATACAGATAAATAAAGATGTCAGTTTTATTCACGGTGATTATTAGGGAACTGTATAACTATTTATAATTCACAAGAGAGACGTGACGGCACAACAAGGACACCGATGCGTCACGATTAAGGCTTGTGGTCGTCTTTTTTAATTTTAAAGCAAGTTAGCTGTAAAAAACATCGTGTCTCGGTTCATTAGTTACCCCTTTTCTGGCTCGGCTACAAAAGAAAGCGTTCAATTGTAAAGAAGGATTCTCATTTCTGGAGAGATTATGAAGATTATTTTGGAACGCCTTCAGTCTAATTAAGTTTAATTCTGTCTTAATGACGTTTGTGTTTCAAAAAGAAGAGCAGACAAAGACTTTAAAAAACTCTGAAATGAGTTTTTTGGGGGAATTAACAAGTCTTTTGTGAGGACGTAATTGCTCTATCAAGTACTAAATATAGCAAGTTAGTCACAGTTCCCCCCTTTGTCTCATCTACATTCCCAACATGCCAGCTCCGGAAGAGTCTACTGATGTGTGTACAGTATGTGACGGTCAGACGGACAGATATTTACATTTTCTCCTTCCTCGGAGCCTCGAAACTTTTGTTAGCTAGAGATTTATGGTGTCAATGGTTTTTACAAGTCAGGACGTTAATTGAGTAAAATGTTTGAATAGGAAGAATTGAGTTTTTCCAGTAGGTGTTTATAAAAGTTTTACAGTAGGACGTAAATTCTAATGTAAACATTAATACAAATTAAAACTAGTACCTGTACCAATAAAAAGTTGTGTAGTTGGCCCACACAAGATAGCATAGCAGCTAAAGCTAATAACAACAATACTCTCGCCCCTCACTTATCGCGGGGGTTACGTTATGAATGTTTGGAATGTTAATCAATTATTTTGCTTCCAAATCATATTTTCTTGTATTATTATTTGGCTAAAATTTCAATATTTCATTTTTATTAAACATTTGCATGCTATTTTCTTTCGTTATTTCCTGAAGATAGAAATCCCGTTAGATCTTGCCGATGACTGAGGACGAGAGGATACAGGCGACTCCAAAAGCTTTTAAAGATAACATTTGGGCATATTTTTGGCCAAGTACATGGACAATATTACAAATATATCCTACAGTATCGCAATATATCGCAATATATAGTATCAATGCCTCAGTATCGTGATACGTATCGCTCAATTCTTGCCAATACACATCCTTATCCATGATGCACTGCAACAGTAAGCTGTTTTTTTAATTAATTAATTCTCCAAGTTTTACGCCCCAGTTCTTAGAACACAATACTGTTTGATAACTGAACCTGTTTCAGCTGAACTCCCAGCAGCTGGAGACACTTGGTAGTTTCCCCAAAAATGGCCTCTCTCCAAGTCCACGGACACAAGAGCTGTTTATTCAACAGGCGTACATTGTGGCCCAATTATCAGCACAATTTAAGTGACCAGAAAATGTGATTGTGTAACAAAACTGTGACCCTAACTCTCTCTTTGTTTATTTCTCTTGCCCACATGTGCTGCCGACGGATGGTCACCGTCCGACAGGAAGCAAGCTAAGGTATGTGCGCTTCAGCTGGACTTTTTTTTAAAATAGACGCCGCGTCAGCGGAACCTGTTGCTTTTGGTGAAAGCCAGGAACCCGTTGCCGTAATCCTTCAGCGCAGAGAGCTTCTGAAGTAATAATCCGCGACAGGTTCACTTCTGGGACGGGCCAAAACATTCCACAGTCGCGATCGAGAACGTGGTTCCGTGCGGTCAGCAGGAGCCGACTGGAAGTCCGTGTGAACGTGTCAGCACTCTAAGATCCAGTGAACACCCACAAAGGCTGGACAATGAGAGAGGGATGAGCGCAGACACTGGGGTAGTGTGTGTGTGTGTGAGTGTGTGTGTGTGTGCGCGACATTCAAAGCTGTATTGTTGCAGCGCACCCCCACGTCTTGCCTTGACAACACACTGGCTCAGGGGTGTCTCGCACACCAGAGACGTCTTTGTGCCGGATTCACTCGGTCGCTGTCCGGACGAGGGAATGTCACACCGAGTGCCTGCATACTCTCGGGTTTCCATGAACCCGAGTTACCCTTTAATACCCTTCAGCCGGAGCAGCACGTGGCCGACAGCGGCGAGTCTGCGGCGCTACAATTAGACCCACGAACACTTGTGACACATTTCTTATCTCTTATTAAAAATACATTCAATGCACATGTTGTTTTTGAAAAAGACAATGTATATATATAAAAATATATTGAAGAATGAAGAAAAAAACGATAATAACATAAAGCAGAACATAAAATTATTACTCAAATTTTTATAATTTAATTCATGGTTTTAATTTAATCACTATTAATATATTTAAAAAATAAATATGATGTGATATGAGAAACTACGACAAGAGAAGAAAATTGTTCCAAACATATTGAAAAATAATTATTAAAAATATGTTGACATAAATCATTATAAATATTTAAAACACATATTAATGCATCTATTGCCAATTTAAAATAATGTGAGAACTAAAATAAAAATAACGATAAATACAGTCAATATTACGCGTTGCAATATTAAAGATAATTACATTAAAATTTGAATTATTACTTTTATTATTTTTTATTACTACTATTATTTATCTTCAGAGATTAATACATATATTTTAAATATATAATGCATCCATTATATATATTTATATATTAGCCAATATAACAAAAGAATAAGACAAATATAATAATAAAAAAAAGAATTACTGATAAATAAATTAAAGATGATCACTTTAAAAAAACAATGAGAGAAGAAATTGATGATAAACTTATTAAATATGTGAAGTATCTTAAAAAATAAAATGAAGCATAGCTTTTAATAAAAATAAAATATGTAATTAATGATCAGAGTAATTATATATAAATATTTTTTAAAGCATATATATGGTAATTTTCTATCATAAAAAATAATGTGATAACTAAAATAGCTATAATAATAATCTAAATATTGCATATTTTTCCTTGCACGTCTAAAGAGTAAGATGTCAAATTAGGAGGAGGTTGTTTTTTTTTGCACGAGGACAGAAGGACTAGTTTCCCAAGCAGCTCTAATTGAGAATGATGGCACTTTTGTTCCGTTGAATGGCAGCCACTCACTCGTCTGAAGTGAGAGAGGAGGTCTTGTTTTCAAAGCTCTCACTGATCTTCTCATGCTGACCGTGCAGGAAGCGACCATGATGGTGACGACGATAAGTGATAGAGTTCATTTATTTTCAGAGGGGGCTTAAGGGTTCCTTGAACATCCAGATCTTTCCGTGGTCGTGCTCAGCAGAAACTTTGTGTTATTCTGCCGAGACCACGAGATGAAAGTAGTGGGGAAAAAAATGGCAGAAGAAGAAGAAGTAGCTTTGTGAAGTCGGGGAGCATCTCTTTCTTGCTCATGCAGGTGCCCCCGTAGACACTAAATCAAGGGGTCTCTTCTGCTCAGTCCTGGACCGAGAGCCAGAATGCACTGCAACAGCCTTGTTCCCTTGGAGACGAGGGTCACCCGGTGCTGGAATTTCTTAGGGGAGCGTTGACCCTGATTTATGAATTCATTTATCTCGCGCCACTATGACAGTCGTGCCACGGTCCTAATGAGCACGAGCTGGAACCGTTCTTGACCGGACCGGACTCCCATCAAAGCGGGTTCAACTGTGTGGTACCAGCAGGACGGGCTTGTGTTACACAGGTGTGGACGGTGTGTGTTTAACTGTGCCGTCTGCTCCGCAGGTGTTCGCCTTCGACCACTGCTTCTGGTCCATGGACGAAGCCAATGTTCCTAAATATGCTGGTGAGTCATGAGGGCTGAGAACTGATCTTCCAAATAGTTCAAATCCCACCCTGTGGAAAACAACCAGCCTGCTAGCTTTGAGCTGCGATTGTTGAGGTTTAAACTCACAAGATGGATGAATATTTGGGCATTTTAAACATGAAAACATTCGAAAAATGTTACACTAAACACTACACCTTAAACTTTCATCTATGTTTCAATGAATTTAACCTTCTTTTTTTTTAAAGCGGCAACTTTCAACAAAATCATTAGAGCTCACAAACTCAACATGAGGTGCCATGAACAGATACCAAGAAGCTTTGCCGCCCAGCCAACCAATCACGGCTGTCGATCCCTTTTGACACAACAACATATACGCCGAAAAAAAGAGTATTGTAGCGACCAATTACCTGTCACTAAATAGAGCAGTCACAAAAAAAGGAGGCATCATGGGAGTTCACTGGTTTGTTGGCACCATAGGTAAGGTGGTACTTAGGTGGTACTCCCACTAAGTTCTATGGTTATCGTGAAGTTTAGCTGCTGTTCAGTTCGTATATAGTTCCTGACTATAGTTTAAAGAAACAATTTTCCATTTTCGCAAAATTTCACAAATTTGCGAGAGATCAATGTAACTTGCTTTAAAAAATAAATAAAAAAAGGTTTCTTATCAATAAAATTACCAATCATTTGGAGTGACCCGTTCAAAATGATTGGATGGTTATATGTCCATCTAGCTTTTGTGTTGCAATAAACTTCCGGGTCCTAGATAGCAGCAGTCATTACGTTCTTTGCAGCTAAATGATCCTGGCGATGACTGAGGACGAGAGGATACAGTCGACTTCCGCACCTTTTGAAGCTGATGTTTGGGCATATTTTGGTTTCATAACAAATTAAAAATAGTTACGACTTCGTCAAGAGTCATGTGGTCTGTAAATTCTGCAAAACCAGAGTCAAGTACTCAACAATACTTCAAACATATCCTTGTTATTAAAGTATCGCATTTTATCGCAATCTGTGCAAAAGTAGCTTGATTATCACAGATGGAGTAGAAGCCATTTACAACCTGATCAATCACTTTCCCTACAATTTCCCAGAGATATGTTTGTAGTTATTCTGTTTCCAAACATACCAACGACGTACTTTGGCCGAGGGGACGCCCTCTGACTATTGTGAGCGTTATTATTATTTTTAATAATTAGATTTAGTGACGTACTAAATGCGAATGACGTCAGTATCTGGAAGCCTCAGCATCGTTATTGTCGAGTGATGTCATGTTAGACTTCTCTTGTTGAGGAGAAGTCTGGTCCAAAATATTGCTGTGATCACCTGGCAACCCACAAGTACCCTGTGCTGTGTCTCAAATCACTCACTTCTTTAAGTGCACTGCTTTACAGTACACTTGCAAATTTGGACAGGGTAGTACTGTCTCAAATCAAATTCACTTACAGGAAATTACTCGTCAGCTTCTTCTTCTACTACTTTTAAGACCGATTGCAACCAGTCCTTGGAACACTATCGCCGACACTTGACAGAGCTTTACACCAATTGAAACAAGTTATTAAGTTGTGTTTCGTTGTGTTATTACTGTTGTTTTGTGGTAAAATGAGAGTTTTTTCAAGACATTTACGTCGGTATCTGCTGTCGTCAGTGACTTATCTTTTGTTAAGTGACGCATATCTAGACCTGAGCTCTCAAATTGCATACTTGCGTACTTAAACTCAGTATTTTTAGTGCATAAGTGCATCTCAATTCTAAGTATGCAAAATGTAGTGCGCCATGCACATTACATTTTGCATACTAAAACGCCCACAAAACTGAGTATGGATTGACACATATATATATATATATACATACATACTGTATATATATATATGCATATACTTACAGGTGCATTTTCAGTCAGCAGTAGGAGGATGACACGTCTTCAGTGCTGATACTGGTGTAAATATCTCGCGAATATTTCGTTTCTCATATTTCTTGATGCAAACTTGCAAAATGTGCTGCCAGCAGGTGGCGATAGTGTTCCTACAGCTGGTTGAAATCATCGTTAAATATTAATAGAGGAAGAAGCTGTCGCGTCATTTCCGGTTTGTGCGTAGCGGCAGTGTTTGATTTGAGACATACTATCTGTAGAGAATTTGCATACTAGTTAGTATGTACACTATCCTGATGCATACTAACAGCCAGTGCACTAAGAGAAATATGTGATTTGGAACTCAGCTTTAGTGTCAGCTACGTCACTAAGATAGTGGCCGTTAATGGTGGACAGTGTCCATCGATCCACACTCTATTTTCTGTCCATTTCAGTGCACTAATTGCACACTACTTTTTCGCACACTGCTCAGTGTGAACACACTTGTGCACTCAAAATACTAAGCGTAAGCGCAGAAGTGTGCGGGACACAGCCCTGGTGTACAAGAAGATGAGATACAGATTTTGTCAAAGAGAAAACCTGATTTATCTTAAGATTTATTAAAGCTGTTGCAAAAAAACAATCCTGTGTGACGAGCGTGAGCACAAATCCTCCTCCGTTTCTATATGCATCTTCTTTTGTGTTTATGCAAACATCTGTACCTTCTCATGGATCCTCTCGTTTCTATTCAGATGTAAACAAAAAAAGCAAAATAAAGGTTATTATTAAGCACATTTCCATAACCATTGTAGCCACATGGTTGCAGCAACACGCTCACCTCAGTGCCGCCTCTCACGCTTTTTTATTGCCCATTAAACTGCAGCACGACACGGAAAGATATTTCTCTCCACAGCTTTTTTTCCACACAAACGTTCTTCTGGCGTTTGGGAGCCATTGTTGTTAAACATGGTTGAACTTAGTGTAGCCCTCCCCATGTTTGTTTAGGTAAAGGGCTTTTCCACTGTTCATAATCTCCATGGTGACCGGTGCTTTGTTTCAAAGGTCAAGAGGTGGTGTTCAAGTGCCTTGGAGAAGGAATACTTGAAAATGCATTCCAAGGATATAATGCCTGTATATTTGCCTATGGACAAACTGGTGAGACATGAACACAAGGAAACCTGATAAGATGTCTTCCTCTTTTTGTTCTTCTTTTTATTTTATTTTTTATGTATTATTTTTTATTTTATTGTTTATGAAAAATTGCTGGCTATTGGTAAAAAACAATTTCTCGAAGGAGACCTCCTGAGGGATCAATACAGTTTTACCTTACCTTACCTTACCTTAAGAAAGATGTTATAACTGTTGAGAAGAAGACAGTTTAAGACACAAAACATATTTCTGAAACTAACAATGTGCATATAAATTATCCATCTTTGTATCATATAGTTACGATTAAACAGATTTATAAAAGATGACATAAAAATAGATAGATGGAAGTAGATCAGTGCCATAATAATAATATAAATGATGATAATAATACATTTGATTTAACAGCACTCCTTTATGACACTCTTAGACACTTTACAGGAAAAAACAGGATAAAATCACATTATACATAATAATTTTCCAAAAAATCCTTAACGTAATATTCACATATATTTAATGGTTGAATTTAATATTTAAAACGTTTAAACTTTTGTTTTATTATCAATTTATATTAAAAAAAAAAAAAAAAAAGAAATCTATATTGAAATGTGAAATTTGATAATTGAATGTAATCATTTATATATTTAAAAGTTAAATTATTTTTATTCAATTATTGAATTCATTATTTCTATACTGAAAGGCTGAATTATTTTAAAGTTTTGTTAATTTATTAAATTAAAACATTGTTTATGCATAAAGTTTGATGTTATAATAGCAGTTATTAAAAAAACAATATTATAAATTTTATATTTTTATTAGTTATAGCCTTTTAAATTCAATATAAAATTGTTGATATAATAGTGCTACAGTGATTGGCTCAAAGTTCGAGCAAGCAGCTTGGTACTTTACGGGTATTATCTCACTAAATGTTTTTATATTTAAAAGGCTACACGGTTTAATAATAAAGAAATAAAATGTTTTTTTTTTTTTATTGGAACATTTGTCAAAAAACAGCTGAACGACCAAAACATTTTTATTTCAGTTTTATATCTGTATTTGTAATGTAGATAAATCAAGTTTTCAATATATATTTTCAGTTTGAATTTGAATTCAATGTTATGTATTTGTTCTTCACTCAAGGCTGATCACACGGAGGTTCAGACGTTGAAGACATTAAACACAGACACACCTAATCTGTTAGCATTAGCAGCTAAGATAACAAACACCTGTAGCTTTGCTTTATGTCTCCTAAGATTCAAGGTTCTTCAGAGTGACCATGTTCACGTGACTCTCTTGATTCCATGTCCAGGTTCAGGCAAGTCCTTTTCCATGATGGGAAACGGGGACCAGCCTGGTCTGATCCCTCGCCTCTGCTGCTCTCTCTTCGAGAGGGTCCAGAGAGAATCCAACGAAGCCCACTCCTTCAAAGTGGAGGTCTCGTTCATGGAGATCTACAACGAGAAGGTCCGGGATCTACTGGATCCAAAAGGGTGAGTTTGACGTCTGTGACTGATGTGATCTCTACACGTACTGTGTTGACCTCATTTAACCTTTAACATACTTTTTTAAATCATCTCATAGAAATGTTATCATTATAATTCTATATCAGTGACATCAGAATATTGTAAGGTTGAATTTAAAATATCCAATTTTAAAATTTAGTTTTTATTTGTTTAATTTATTTGAATAATTGAATTCAATAATTTTTTTATGGAAAGTTTGAATTCGTTTTTTATTGCATAATTTAATTAATTCATCTGTTAATTTTTTTTTTTTTTTTTTTACAACTGCATTACACAATTTGAGTATTTTCAAGATGAATAAACTTTTGTAGTTATATAGTTCGATTTTCTAATTTTAACTATTCAAAAATAAATTATCCGTATTTAATATTTTTCAATTCGTAGGCTTTAAAATTCAACCATGATACCAGGATTATTTTATTGGATTTATACGGCTACAAATTAAAAAAAACATTGCATTGTTTGAAATTATTGGAATGAGAAAATCAAACTGTACCTGTGGGGGAAAAAAACGTTTAATATAGAAATAATTTAAATTAAATTATTACAAAAGTAATGCATGAAAAACCACATTTAAAGTTGAACCTGATATACTTCCATAGACTTCTCTCTCTTCTGGGTCAATACTGAGGCTTTTCCAGGACAAGCTGCATGTTGTAGGTCTGCCCTGGGGCTCCCACCTAGTTGCACATGCCCTCCATCCAACCTCACCAACAAAATTAAATCCTTTATTCACTATTTGACTCTCAAGTCTCTCTTCCACGTGAGCAGACGAGAACTGTCATTTTCAAGTCCAAACGGCCTGAAGTCAGACGGAGAGTTTAGAACTTTGGTTCAAGACGTTTTAACTGTTGCATTCTTCACCTTCACCGTGTGATGTGGGTTTGCAGACAGACTGCAGAGGAGGGAAGTCTGTGAAAGATTGTGATCCCGGGACATCTGTCACTGATGTCGGGGGGAAAGCATCCGAGCAGCTGAGCAGGAACAACAGCACAAGGTTCTCTGTGTGCTGCAGGAGGAAGCTGTTGGCTCACGACACTGTCTCAGGGCTGACATTCTCATCAAGTGTGGCTTTTATTTCTGTAAATCCATCTCTTGAGCAGTGTGTCAGCGATTAGATTCAACCCTTGGATAGGGTTTTTATCAGGCATGTGCTCTCTATTTTTATTTATTAATCCTTCAAGATTGAATCAGGAGTTCAACACTGACTTTTTCACGATGTTGTTTGATTCCACAGTCTATATGTATTTTTAATTTTTGTGATCATAGAACCAGCAAGAACCACAGAATATAGCATCAAAGATAACTACAAATATGTTGTTTGAGTTTAAAGTGACTTGCAACTCTTGTTTAATTCAATGAAATGATGCTGGGGTTTGGTTCAAAACAAATTATAAACAAGTCATAATGTTAAAGGAGTCACATGTCGTTGTATAATCACTCTCTCATGATCACAGCTGATCCGAACATCATGCTGAAGCTTAAATACAAAAACAATATCAGCTGTTTGAACCTCTGCAAGTTAAATATCATAAACGTCTTTTATATATATATGTGAAGGAAATCATTTCATCAAGTCAGTGAGTTTAAGTCACCGGACCTTTCTAGTCATCCAACAATCACAAGAGGGACACCTCATGGGTCAGTCCTTGTACCTTAAACCTTTTTGAAAAAGTCGCTTTTTTTAATCAGTTTTTATACCCTTTAGAAAAGGTGAGCTGCAGGATCTGTCGCTTCTATCTGACACTTGTCTGTCACCAAGGCAACCAGACAACTCCACGACCTTTCAGATCTGTTTTAATCTGCGTATTCTGCTCTGTGGTACAAAATGAAGTATTTTTCATTTTTTAAGTATAAAGGATTTTACTCAAAGGAATTTTCTACATGCATTGTGTGGGTTTTCATTTTTGTAAAGGCTGGAAAAAAGGCCTCAAACTTAAACCTTTCTCATGAATGTCATTCTTTTTTGCATTATTTGACAAATAGTAATAAATTAAGTATATATTAAAATATATTATAATAATAACAATATAATTATAATTATATTAAAATAGTAGTAAGTAAAAAATGTTCACACCTTGTATAGGTAATCCATCAATTACCATTAATAAACAAATCTATTAAATTATATAAATGCCAATACAGATTATTGGATGAATTTAACATGAACTTTGAATGTCTTAATCTAGTTTTTTTTTTTATAATATTAAAGCATTTTTGTAAACAATTTAATTCATTAATTTAAGTAAATTAAAAGTAATTTAAATCAAGAAAATATATATATGTATAATATACAGTATATTATGAAAGGTTGGATTTCTATTATAATTATACCAACATTGTGTATTGAATTTAAAAAATCTACAAAAATGTGTAAATGTATTTTTTATTTATTGAAATGAAAATAACAAACTCTCTGTGTAATAAAAAAAAACAATTCAATTGAAAATAATAAAATACATTTAACCTTAAATATTCCATTTTTTAAACAATTATAAAATCAAGACAAATTTAAACTTTCATTGTATGAGGTATTTATTAAATTATTCAAAGAAATTCAAGAAATAATAAATAAATAAAAAATCCACATTTAAAATGTGAAATTCAACTATTAAATATTGTGATGGCACTGATATACTGACATACTAAATATTCTTCAGTAATTCAAGTGTTTATTAGAGGCAACTCTTTGAAATAAAGATTAAAAACAGCCTTGTTTACTAGTTATTCACACTTGAATAAATCGTTTTAACACAAATGTAAGTTCCCTCATCAAAAGTTTTTGCATAAAAACAAGAATCCTATACATTTTCTTACAAAATGTGCACTTTTTCACTCAAATATCTTCTTTTCTTTTGTCTTCTCCAGCGGTCGACAGTCACTGAAGGTCCGAGAACACAAAGTCCTGGGTCCGTACGTGGATGGATTGTCTCAACTGGCCGTGACAAACTTTGAGGTTCGTGAAACTGAGATTAAAATGTGACTCAACATCCCCACAGTGTCTTCTAAGTCCATCTGATTTACAGTCTCCGGGTCCGAACCCGAGGAAATGCGTTTGTGATTTCCTCCGTCGTCATCGGGGCGAGCTTTATGCCAAGCTTTGGCGGAACCCACCTCATTAAGTTTAGACATCCCCACCCTGTTTCTTTTGGGCCGATATAAGTCCTGTGGATTTCCCAGAGCTGTGGTCCGCCGCCTGCTGTGTGACCCAGCTGAGCCACATGGCACGCAGCCATCGGCAAAATACTTCCCTGATTTTTTTACTCTTATCATAATCATGCGTTTGAAGTCTGACGGTGTCAACGATCAAACACGTAACAAATTATAAGCATTTAGAAAAATCGATATACATACATGCCCTCGTTTGACCCCGAGCTACTGTTGACCAATCAGGGTGTGTGTGTGTGTGCTTTGGTCATGTGACGTGGGACTCAGCAGGGAGCCTGTGGTGTCAATAAAGTTTTTAGCTTTTTATATAGACAGCGACGACTCACAAGCTTTTATGATCGATTTTAAAAAGATAAAGTACAACCATTTTATTCATACTTGAGTGTTTATTGTAGTAAATATACTGCGGCTTCGTAGTTTTACGAGGCGTTTTACTACTACATTTTGGCATATTTTTGAGCGCTATGTACCGCATAAAATTGGTTTGAGGTCAGTAAGTAAAACCAGAATTCATTTATAAGTTGCACCATCAATTTTTGCAGGTTTTACAGATTTTAAGTGTGCCTTATAGTACGAGAAATACGGTAATTGAAGTACTGTGATTTGTCTGTTATGTTGGCTATAGTTAAGTGACTATTTGAAGTGGGTCTACAATAATAAATAACATGTATCTGATAACTACTGGAAGGGCTTTGCTGTAATTGGATTAAGAGGATTGAATGAATCTGTAACCGGTTACACTGTGGTTAAAAGCTTCGATTACTTGTGTAGTAAAACACATGTAAACATTGACACCCATAATTGGGATCAACAAAACTAGCTTCTTAAAGATGTTGTTTTTTTTCTCGTTGACTTCAGGACATCGAGGTCCTGATGTCGGAGGGGAACAAGTCTCGCACCGTGGCGGCCACCAACATGAACGAGGAGAGCAGTCGCTCTCACGCCGTCTTCAGTATTATCGTCACGCAGACGCTCTACGATCTGAAATCAGGGGTCAGTTCGTTTACTTTGATTTAATCCGTCCAAAAACGATATTTTATCCTGATAAATATTCCTGTTTCTAAACGTCGGGGTATCGCAGAATTCCGGCGAGAAGGTGAGCAAGCTGAGTCTGGTGGACTTGGCAGGAAGTGAGCGAGTGTCCAAGACCGGCGCGGCTGGAGAGCGACTCAAAGAAGGAAGCAACATCAACAAGTGAGTCATGGAGTTGAAATGTCCTTCTTATTTTTGGAACAGATGAAGTAGCTCCGCTAACATTCCTCCGTCATTGAACATGATAAAGTGAGTCAGGAAGTGAAATAACAGAAAGATTGAGTTGAACTACCTTGACTTCCTGAGCAGACGATGACTGACACATGAGGCCAGAGATGATCCTGTGTCAGCAGACGTCTGACTTATTCCTTCAGTTACGGGGGTTTAGTCTGAGTGTAGGTGTGGAAACCATGCATTTTTGAAGTGAAACTAATACATCGGTTCAAGATCAGGAACCGAAGTGCAGTCTGGGAAAGTACTATCTGTCTCACGACAGATGTTTTATGAAGTTAAATCTTATTTTTGTTAAATCAGGGCCATTGTTTTAGCGAAGTAAAAGCCTAAAAATGTACTTTCTGTTCTCAAAAAAAAAAAGGACTGAAGATCTAAGCCTGGAAAAATATCATATTATCGGATAGAAATGATCAGATAAAATTATTAATTTAAATGTTGTTTTTTAAGCATTAAATACTTATTTAAAAATAATAAACGATTAAAATACTGTCTATATTGGAAGCTTGAATTTGTTTTTTTCAATAATTCAATTTAAAAATGGAAAGTGATAAAAAAATATTTTCAAATTGAAAAATACTGAATGTTTTTTTTGATTATTATTGGATTTGAAATATAAAACTGTGCCTTTTAAATTCAATATAAAAATGATGGCTTTATTGTAACAACATTTTATAATGAACCTAAAATGCTTTGAATTACAAAATCTTTAATTTAGGAAAAAAAATATTGACTATAATAATTAAAATATAATTTATGTGTAAAATAAATCCCGTTTATTTTGAAAATATTCAATTTATTTTATTGAAATAAAAAATAAATAAATGTAACCATCAATATATAAATAATTTAAATATATAATTCTTAAAAAAAACACAAAACATTTCAATGCATCTTTTGTAAATCAAAGTTTCAACATTTCAAAATGTTAACCACTGCTTCTCTACATAGGATAGTTTCAGTATCTCCTTTACGCTAGAATTTTGCTGAATTTTAAATAAAAATTTGATTAGTTTAGATCTTAATCATATCATTTCAGAGCAATCCCACGTCTATGTTCACCCGAAATAAGATATGAAAGTTAGTGTCAAATTCAGTGTCATTCACACGTTGTGGTTTCAGGTCTCTCACCACACTGGGCTGTGTCATCTCAGCGCTGGCCGATCAGTCTGCAGGGAAAGGGAAACCTAAGTTTGTGCCTTACAGAGACTCTGTCCTCACCTGGCTCCTCAAGGTGAGACCCTCAACTCTTTCTTGTTTCCTAACATGTTTTAACAACGACCGCATCGCTCAGGACAACCTGGGAGGCAACAGCAAGACGGCCATGATCGCCACCGTCAGCCCGGCGGCCGACAACTACGAGGAGACGCTGTCGACTCTGCGCTACGCTGACCGAGCCAAGAGGATCGTCAACCACGCCGTGGTGAACGAAGACCCCAACGCTCGCATCATCAGGGAGCTCAGGGAGGAGGTGGAGAAGCTCAGAGTTCAACTCACGCAGGCCGAGGTGAGACAAGACTAGAATTTATTTGCATGAATCTGACGATACGATACGTATCACGATACAGAGACGACAATACGATATATTGTGATACTGTAGTAACAAGTATATATTTGTAGTATTGTCGAGTACTTGACTCTGGTGTTGCAGAATTTACAGACCACATGACTCTTGATATACTTTCATTTGTTTTGAAACCAAAATATGTCCAAACATCGCTTTTAAAAGCTGCTTGAGTCCACTGTATCCTCTCGTCCTCAGTCATCTTGACATTTTATTGTTCCTTTATCTTTTATACACAATTTATTGAAATTTAAAAAGGTTCATATGATGAAATGTAAGGATTTTAAAGTTAAAATAAATTAATTTGAATTTCCATCGGTATCATGAAGAAATACCGCAATATATTAGTGTTTTTAATATTTTCTTTACACCCTTATTTTTGTTACTTTTCAAATTTACATTTTCATTTTTACCACATACCTCTTGACGAAGTCGTAACTGCTTTCATTTGTTTTTAAAATCAAAATATGTCCAAACATCAGCTTTAAAGGCTGCTAGAGTCGACTGTATCCTCTCGTCCTCAGTCATGCCCGAAATTTTCGCTGCGGAGGATGTAATGACTGCTGCCATCTAGTGACTAGAATTTGAATTGCAACACAAAAATAAACAAAAACTGTGAATATTTGCCTGTTAATTGAAACCATAAAACAATGTTTTATTTAAATTACACCATAAAAAACGATAACGCTGAAAATAAAATGTGATTTGAAAGCAAAAAATAACAATAATAAATTAAGTTACTTTAAAACAGTGCTGTTGAATATTGAAGCAGTTTTATTAAAAATATTTGGCAATATATAAGGATATTTTCTCAAACCCTTAATAAACAATGTAAATCTTCCCTTCAGTCCATGAAGGCTCCCGAGCTGAAGGAGAAGCTGCAGGAATCTGAGAAGCTCATCCAGGAGATGACAGTCACCTGGGAGGAGAAACTACGGAAGACGGAGGAGATCGCGACTGTACGTGTTGCCATGGAAACATCTTCAATCACTCGTTGTTTTTATTCCGCTGGTTAAGTCTGTTGTTTGCGCAGGAGCGTCAGAAGCAGCTGGAGAGCATGGGCATCTCTCTGGAAACATCCGGGATCAAAGTGGGAGAAGACAAGTGTTTCCTGGTCAATCTCAACGCAGATCCAGCACTGAACGAGCTGCTGGTGTATTACCTGAAGGTGACACTTTTTATTCAAGCGTATCAGTGTCAGCAGAATATTGAATACATTTAACATTGCAAATTTTAGCCATTTTTCTATTCTATATTGAAAGGTTGAATTTAAAATAAAATATTTTCAAAATGAATTAACTGCAAATAACACATAGTTTGATATTCTTATTTTTCTTTACAAATTAAACATTTTTTTTAATTCTTAGCCTTTTAAATTCATTATAAAAATGTTGGTATAAAATTGCCACAAGACAATTCCGGGCTACATGATTGAAACTTTCAGCCAATCATACGACGAACATACGATCATGTGACTACTTAGAAGTGCTAGCATTTTTATATTGAATTTAAAGTTCTACCAAATTTAAAATTGTACAATTTCTAAATGTTATTTTTGAATCGTTGGTATTAGAAAATCCAACTCTATGTAGATTTTTTAAAAAAAAGGCCAGCGTTCAGTAAACGTATCATTTAAATCCAAACATTAGAAGCTAAAGAAAAAACAGTAATATTTCAATAAAATAGTCCAACGTTTTTACATTTTAAACATCACATTAAAACTAAATAAAATTCTAAAGTTTCAACATTTGAAACGTTAAATTCAAACTAAAAATAGTCTAAAGTTTTAACATTTGAAACGTTAAGTTCAAACTAAAAATAGTTAAAAGTTTTAACATTTGAAACGTTAAATTCAAACTAAAAAATAGACTAAAGTTTTAACATTTGAAACGTTAAGTTCAAACTATAAATAGTTAAAAGTTTTAAAATTTGAAATGTTAAATTCAAACTAAAAAATAGTCTAAAGTTTTAACATTTGAAACGTTAAATTCAAACTAAAAATAGTCTAAAGTTTTAACATTTGAAACGTTAACTTCAAACTAAAAAATAGTACAAAGGAGTAACATTTAAAACGTTAAATTTAAACTAACAAAATAGTCTCAAGTTTTAATATTTGAAACGTTAAATTCAACTGATAAATAGTCTTAAGTTTTAACATTTGAAAAGTTAAATTCAAACTAAAGTTTTAACATTTGAAACGTTAACTTCAAAATAAATAATAGTCCAAATTTTTAACATTTGAAATGTTAAATTCAAACTTAAAATTAGTCTGAGGTTTTAACATTTTAAATGTTAAATTCAACTAAAAAATAGTATTAACATTGGAACGTTAACTTCAAACATAAAAATAGTCCAAAGGTTTAACATTTGAAACATTAAATTCAAATAAAAAAATAGTCGAAAGTTTGTACATTTGAAATGTTATATTCAAACTTTTAATATCATGATGACGCTGATATACTTCTTTTTTTCTTTTTTTTAAGTATTTATAATTGACTTAAAATACTGTTTTATGGAAAGTGATTCAAGCCAAGAAAGTAAATGTGTCTGAAAGTCATAATAAAAGTGTTATGATGCAGCATTTTAAAGCACAGATAAGTATGTAGACAATGATCTTTGTTGAGCCACAAACTGTAATCTTCAGCTTCTTGGCCGGGAAACACAAACCTTCTCGGTGCATAAGCACGAAGGAGGCGAACAACGGTCTTTTGTGCGGCGCTGCTGCCCGGCGTATCAGCCAGGAATGACGATGCTAATGGCGAGAGGACATCCTCCAGAAAAGAGGATGTTTGTTTAACCAACGCCCGAGCTGCAGTGAAAGCAACACATGCTCCCTTGTTTGACTCACAGATTCATATTCGTGATATCATGGGATCGTTCGATCCAACAGGTTTATTCTCGCTTCGGTTGCTTTCATCTGCTTTTAGAAGCAGTTATAGTCTGGAAAGCGCTATATAAATAAAAATTACTTACTTACTTACAAACCTAAGATTGAGTTTAGCTGGTGCTGTAACACAAACAGATTGAATATCATGAGACCTTTCATAGAAAATAAGTTGGTTAAAGATTTAGTTTTAATTTTATTTTTTTCTAAATAAAACATTTAGAACATAAAGATTTGACTTTTAAATGTATTGGAAGACTTTTATAGAGATATAAATATTCAATATATAGTACAAATACTATTTATACTTATTGCACTCTGAATTAATGTTATAAATAATGTTTTTTTGTTGTAATTGATTTATATTTTAATTAATTTCTGTTATATTTACTTAATGTATATTATTTTTAATTTATAAACTTTGTTTTTTTATATTGTATTATTTTGCTGCCAGTGATGTAAAATTGCAAATCTAATTATTTTAATTTTAAAGGTATTTTATTCAATTATATTCTATATATATATTCAACTGTTATATAAAATATATATAATACTTGAAAAAAAAAGAAAATAATAGAATTGGTCATTTACCATGACGGTCAATTGTCAGGAATAAGTTAAAATTAATTTATAAAATAAATTGTTTTAAAAAAAGTTGAAAATAAAGATATATATGATGTTTTTCATGTATTTCATTTTAATAATGTGAATTAACGCACCATATTTTGACATAAATTGATTTTATTGACTATGTTAATTCTCTAAACAACAACTGTAGTTGTTTATTAACATTAACGTACCCTTCAATCTTTCCCTCTCCAGGACCTCACTCACGTCGGGGCCGACACGTCTCAGGACATCCAGCTCTTCGGGATCGGTATCCAGCCTCAGCACTGTGTCCTGGAGCTCTGCCTGGACGGTGACGTCACCTTGACGCCCCTCGGAAATGCCAGGTGAGTGACGTCGACAACATTAGCAAACATGATTCACTCTTACTGTTGTAATAATACGCTAATAATGATATAGTTTGTTTTTCCTTAAGATGTGTTCTTTTGTTTAAATAATGTGTTTTCTTAAATTAATTTAAGAAAAGTGAATTAAGGAAATTAAACATGTATTAATAAATATGTTGGGAAACGTTTTATGCTTAGTTAAAACTCTTTTTTAAAGGTTCTATGTAGGTAAATTAATTTGTTATTTCATTCGATTAATAAGAACATTTGCACATATTTAGCCAGAATTATTTCACAACCTGAACAGAAAAACAGTTTTTTTATTTGTATTTTTATTTAATTTAAAGTGTAATTGCATAACAATACTTTAATATATTAAACTGTGACGACGAAAATTTACTTTTTGTTCGGCTAAAGCATGTTTTTTCTATTTTTTTGTTCCTTGGCTTTCATTGTCATAGAAATTCTCACATGGAATTTAAATAGATGTGTTAGCATGCGAAAAGCTAATTTAGCTAATGCTAATGCTAACTAGCTTTGATCATAGAAGAAATATTAATGTGAAGGTTATTAAGCTATATTATAGAATAAAGTTATGTGTTTTTTAAATTGTATTCATCATTTATTTAATAAATATGTTTGCAGAACTATACAAAAAGTTTTATGTTTAAAAAGTCTCAAAAACAGCCAAATAAACGTTGAAACTTTGAATGTTTTTATTAAACATTACTGAAATTTCATATAAAATTCAAAAGGCTACAATTTTAAAAATAGTGAATTTAGAAGTTGTTATTTTAAAAAG
The DNA here is from genome assembly GCF_982586985.1 of Callionymus lyra. Classification (NCBI taxonomy): domain Eukaryota; kingdom Metazoa; phylum Chordata; class Actinopteri; order Syngnathiformes; family Callionymidae; genus Callionymus; species Callionymus lyra. Next base: position 16,167,775 of record NC_141834.1, read on the forward strand.
ATACGATTTGGAATATGGTACTCTATTAGTAAATAAATGTAGAATTCAATGATTAAAAAACAAAATATTCAATTTCTTTTAAAATAAAAATGATTTAACTAAATAAAAAATAAAGGTTTTAAATGGATTAACCTTTCATTTTCTAATAGAATTTCTTTAATTTCCTACTATGTATTTTTTAAAGAGAATAAAACAATACAATAAACATGAATAATATATATATTCATAAAAAATGTTAAAGAAAACTAAAGGTTCAATGTTTACAACTATGTTACAGAACCTGTGTCAACGGCACCATGGTCGACTCTCTGGTCCATCTGTGGCACGGAGATCGCATCTTGTGGGGCAACAATCATTTCTTCAGGTACGATCTCCTCGATGGTCCAACATCTCTGCGGGTACCAAACTATGGACCTCTGGTTTCAGGATCAACCTTCCCAATAGAAAGCGGCGGGACCGCTTGAAGGAGCTGGACCGGGCGTCTCCCAGGGACAGCTACGTGGAGGCCGACGTGGAAACTGCCAGCGAGGCGTCTTCGGAGCAGGACTACAGCTACGAGTTTGCACAGATGGAGGTCATAATGAAGACTCTGGGGAACAACGGTGATTAAAATAACCTGATACTTTCAGCCCACAGCTGTTGACTCTGCGTGCCTCTGCATGGACGTGCTTTCACTTTTTAAATTCCACTCTCCCATAATTGACTCGGGAGGAACCTCGTTTTTTTTTTTTTTAAAGTCCTGTTCCTCCGTTCAGACCCCATGCAGAACGTGGTGCAGGTCCTGGAGAAGCAGTATTTGGAGGAGAAGCGCACGGCTCTGGAGGAGCAGAGGATGATGTACGAGCGAGAGCTGGAGTCGCTACGGCAACAGCTGACGCCCGAGAAGACGCAGCAGCACACCCGCAGCGGCAGCGACCGCCTGACCTTCCCCACGCATGCGCCGCACTGCAAGCTGCGCCTGTGGACGGAGGAGCGGTCAGTGGTTCTTACGGAATCATTTAGTTGTTTTTTTGGTGTAGTTTGTTGCATTCCACTGCAATTAGATTGAAGCTGTAAAAGTGCTAATCGCTACAGACTGTAGCATAAAAACGTGGACAAAACAAACACAAACATCAACAAATATATATATTTTTAGCAGACAAACTTTGAAAAACTTCTATCCTATACATCAAAGAAAATATATTTAATAAAAAAAATATATTGGGGGCAAAGTAGGGGCTAATAAGGGAGCAGGCTGAGGGGCCTGAAAAGAGAGGTCTGCAGCCAGACTGCTTTGAAAATGGATCACGACTTTTAGAGGATATTTAAATTTTAATGATATTGAACTGTAGTATAAGAAAGTCAAAAATTAGCTATAAACTTTGTAATTGCTATGGTAACGTGTATAACAAAGCAGCAGGGGCCTGAGAGAGGAGGTAGCTTCCTGCAAAGTAGGTGCTTGAGAGAGAGCATGTCTAGGGGCTTTAATATAAATTTGATTTTTAGTGTAAATGAATATTAAACTGTAGTATAAAAAGTTTTTTGTTTTTTTTTTATATTTGTTAGACCAAAATATATATTTTATTTTAAAACTATTATTAATTTATTCTTTCCAATGCAGTTAGCCTGTAGCTATAAACATGCTAATTGCAATGGTAATGTGTAAAACAGGTACAATTTGTTTAAAATGTCTAAGATATTTGACTTTGAGTATAAATTAATATTTAACTGTAGTGTAAAAACGTTTTGTTAAAAATATTTATTAGACAAAAAAAGTATGTATTTTTTAAAAATTATGATTAATTTATAATTTCCACTGCAGTTAGCCTTTAGCGATGAACATGCTAACATGTATAATACAGAAACAAATATTTATATTCCTTAACAGCGTTAACTTCAACGCCCAAATATACATTAAGAAATATATATTTAATTTAAAAACATGGTCATTATTATCACTTAAATCTACTTCTCTCTGTAACTATGAGCCGTCAATGGGATTTAAACATACACAGCTTTGGAAAAACTCACTGCTAACTTGTAATTGTGGACTTAAGAATGGACGCCGTGACTCACACCCGTTGTTGGTGGAGAATTCAAAGAAGGATTGTGAGGAGAACGTTCACCAGTCACACCCAGAATCATTCCCACAAACTCCAGTCGACGCTGCTTAAATGTGTGAGAAAATTCAATGGATGAACACAAACAAACTCCAGATGATGATACGTTGTTGTTTGATGTCGAGGGTTTCAGGTTCAAGTCTGGCCTAAAACAACAGATGTTTACATGGCTCACAGCACAGCGAGGAATGAAAAACACTTTTCTTCTTGGAAGGTTTTTTAAAAGCTTCCACATGGAACTCAAGCAATTTTATTAAACAATTCCCTACATTAGAGTCACACAAGCTAACGTGTTAGCATGCTGACACTGCTAATGTAGCGCTAGCTAGCTTCTAGAAGTCACCAGAATACAAACACACTGTTAGAGCTTTAAAAGCAAGTTGTGTTTTTTAATTTGAAAATCCAAAACTTAGTTCAAATGTTGCCATAACGCTGCCTGATAGAGTGACCCGAGGATGACTTAATTTACGAAGCCACTCCCTATTTATTATTTTAATTTTATCATTATTAATTTTATTAATTTATTTGATTTTTGTTAATTATTTTGTTACTTCATTTTTTTTTTTTTTGTTATATATTTATTTATTAAACGCAAAGTACACACATTTGTTAATAGGTTTACTTTATGTTTTAATATTATGCATGTGGTTAATCTTCTTGGTGAATTTCTAATCTATATTTTCCCAATATGGGAAGAACTAAAGTATATGAATCAAAATCAATCACTACTGATTATGTTTCTGGTAGGTAACTACCTTATTTTATACTTTTTTTCAAAAATGTTTTTACATTTAACTTTCTTATTCATGTAAATATTTTCTGCAGTACTAATACATACATTGAAAAAAAAATGTATTAAAATTAAAATAAACAAGTATTTTAATAAATTGTTTGTTGGTTTTGGGAGTATTTCTGATTTAATAAACAAATAAAATTGTGTTTTTTTATTCTAATAAAATCTTCATACGTATACTATATATATTGAATTATATGGAAGCAAATATCAAATCATAAACTTTTAACTAAAAATATAATTGGCTTCTTGGAAAGAATTCTTGGTTCTGATTCTCATAGCTTGACATTTTTCTCCAGGGACGAGCTTTTCCGCCAGAGTCTGTCGCGGCTCAGGGAGCAGGTGATGAAAGCCAACACTCTGGTGCGAGAATCCAACTTCCTGTCGGAGGAGATGAGCAAACTGACGGACTACCAGGTCACCCTTCAGATCCCGGCCGCCAACCTCAGCGCCAACCGCAAGGTCTCACCTCCGACCTCACCTGGCAAAAAACGTGTCGTCAATAAACCTGTGGTTCTGGTCCCTGCAGCGCGGCGCTATAGTGAGCGAACCGGCCATCCAGGTGCGCAGGAAGGGGCGGGGCACTCAGGTGTGGACCATCGAGAAGCTGGAGAACAAGTTGGTGGACATGAGGGACCAGTACAGGGACTGGAAGGATGGCTCGGAGGAGGTGGTGAGAAACCAGTGGCAAACTTTCCGATGGGAGTAAATAATTAATTCTTCTGTCTTTCTCAAGCATTACAAGGCAAACGCCAAGCACTGTGATCCCTTCTACGAGGCTCAGGAGAACCACAACCTCATCGGAGTGGCCAACATCTTCCTGGAGTGCCTGTTCCATGACGTCAAACTGCAGTACGCCGTCCCCATCATCAGCCAGCAGGGAGAGGTACGAGGCCTTCCACAGACCCTTCTGCTCATAGAGAGATACAAATGAAAGGATAGAAGGGAAATCAGAAGATTGTTTTATTAAATTTAACAGTTAAAATGTTTTTATGTGAAATGTTGTTGCTTTTGATACGTTTGGAATAATCATATTCAAAAATGACTTTATTGAAGAATCAATTTGTTTTTTTTACACGTAAAGTTTGATATTGTAATTCAAGTAATTCAAATTTTTTTCAATATTTTTGTATTTATATTCTTTTAAATTCAATGCAAAAGTGTTGGTATATTAGTGCGACCAGACAATACCAATAGAGTACCGAGCTTGTTGATGCACTTTTAGCCAATCACGCGACACGCTGGCGATCATGTGACTATTTAGAAGTGCTGGTAAATTTTTAACTACTTGCAACTAGTGCTCGTTTGTCTGAATTCAAAGGTTAGAGTGAGTGGCTCAGGGCTCGATTGGATTAGTCGGGTAACATTTTATATTGAATTTAAAAGGCTATGAATAACAAAATATTACATTTATTAATTTATTTTTAATTAATAAACTTTTAAAATTTAACTCAATGTGTAAAATAAACAGTTAATCGTGAAGATATTTAAATTTATTTATTTAAATATTATTAAACAAATTCAACCTTACAATAAACAAATTATTGAATTTAATTATTAATAAATCATCAACATAATTTGAATAAAAAAGATTTAAAATGTTAAATTCAACCCTTAAATATTCGGATATACTTCCATCGTTAAAGTACTGAACGGATACTAACTGGAGGTACTTCGTGGAGCAGGTTGCAGGAAGACTACACATCGAACTGATGCGGGTCAGCGGGTCGGTGCCTGAGCGTCTCTGCGGTGGAGACGACTCTTCAGAGAACTCCAGTGAAAGCAGCTGCTACGAAGTGATGGACACCAACGGAGAGATCGTGCACATGAACAAGAGGCTGACCTGCAGGGTAACACAGGAGTCGCCCACGAGTCGCGACCCCGGGCGTCACATCTTCCGTCTGTACGCTGCAGGTGCGGATCAGAGAAGCCACCGGACTTCCTCTCAACCTCTCCAACTTCGTCTTCTGCCAGTACACCTTCTGGGAGGACGGCGAGCCCACGGTGGCTCCGCCCATCGTGAGTCCAGAGAGACCTTCTCCTCGCGGTCCAGACGCTCAGTTCACCGTCCAGTTCGACCATTGTAAGGTACGGAGAAGAGCCACTTGTTTTGTTTTAATCGTTTATATTTAAAAAGTTTGTTTTTATTGAATCATTCAATTATTTTCATGTTGAAAGTTCAAATTATTTTTTTGTATAATTTAATTAAAACATTTAAATATTTTTAAAATGAATAAACATGATTTTCTGAATCCAAGAATATTTTTTTTAATTTCAACATTTTTTATTTCTGTTTGTAGCATTTTAAATTAATTATTAAAATGTTGGCATAAAACTCCCAACAGACAAAAAAAAAAGATTAATTCTTATTGAAAATATTTGTAATTCTTTCATTTAATTATTGAAAAACAAAACAAATTACAACCTTTAAATACACAAATAATTAAAATGTTATTAAATAATTTGTTTATTGAAAGTTTTCTTTCATTTAAGAAATTTGAATATACTTTTTTACACATAGAGTTTGATATTATAATTCAATTAATTAAAAAATAAATTATCCAAGTTCTAAATAACTAAAATAATTTGCAGCCTTTTGAATTCAATATAAAAAATAACTAATATATATAATAGAGCCACCAGACAATATTGAATTAAAAAGAAAATGTATTTTTTAAATATTTAAACTTTTTATTAATTTATTAAAAAAGAAAAGTAACCTTTTAACATACAGATAATCCAGATTTAATTCTATAATTTGTATATTGAAAGCAGCATTTGTTTTTTAATTAAAAAAAGATTTGAATTAAGAAATTTGAATATATTTTTTAAACAAAGAGTTTGTTACTCTAAATTAATTAATTAAAAATAAATTATCTAAATAATAAAATACTTAAATACGAAAATAATTTGCAGCCTTTTTAATTCTATAAAGAAAATGAAAAATAAAATATTGAAATAAAAAAAAAGTTTTTTAAATTAATTTAATAACTTTGAATATAGAGATAATACAGATGTAATTAAATAAAAATGTTGAATATGTGTTTTTTTTACATAATTAAATAAAAAACATTTACATATTTTCAAAGTTGATGGTTGTTTTGTTTTTCACATAGTTTAATAATTTTTATTCCAATATTTAAAAAATACATTTTCTAAATTCAATATTTTTTCTATTCATGGACTTTTAAATACAATTCAATACAAGAACGTTGGTGTAATAGTGCTAACAAATGTAATATAGAAATTATTTAATTTATTTAATCAATAAAAAATATAATTTAAGCTTTCAATATACGATTGATTGATTTAAATTATTTAAAATTAATTGGATGCTTAAAAAATTCAATATAAAATCCCAGAATGTTAATTTTATCATTTGAAATGTTCAAATCAACCTCCTGGTGGCGCTGATATACTTCCATACTCTCCAACGCTTGGATCTTCTCTCAGGACTTTGTGGTCCACGTCACGGACGACTTCCTGGAGTTCATCTCAGACGGAGCTCTGGCCATCGAGGTCTGGGGTCACTGCTGTGCAGGGAACGGACGCTCGCTCTGGGAGCTGGACGCACTCGAGGCCAAGACCCGGACGCTCAGGGACAGGTTCGGTTTCACACTCGTAGACTCGTGGACTCATGGACTCGTAGACTCGTAGACTCGTGGACTCTGATGTTTCAACGAGTCGTCATACGTCTCAGGTGGAGCGAAGTTTCTCGCCGGATCGAGTTATGGACGTCCATCCAGGAGCTGAACGAGCAGGGAGAATACTCGTCCGTGGAGATGCATCCTGGGAAAGAAGTCAGCACGGGAGGAGTCTTCCAGCTGCGACAGGTCTTTTTTTATTTGTGTTTTATTTAAACATATACGCAGACGCTCTGACATTTTGTTTCTAATAAGAATAAAACCACAAATAAAATAAAATGAAATAATTTACTAAAAATAATTGTATCCTTCTTATGTGTAAAATTATGCAGTTTATTTTTCTTTTATTCATTTATTTCTGCTCAAATCATTCATAAAATACTAAAAGATCTCTTAAATATCATCTCAAAATATTGATCTTTTTCCCTGCTTTTAGTGTTACTTCATTTTATTTGTTTTTATTTCTAATTTATCTCCTATGTATAAAGAGTCAATAACAGCCAAGGGAAAAATCAGTGTGTAATATTAATATATACTTAAATAAAGTTGTTTCTGATTCTGGTTTATATGTTTTTTTTTATTTGTTTTTCTGTTTTTTTATTAGTAGGCGGTAACATTTTAAATTTTATTTTACAGCATTTATGTTATTTTTTGTATTCCTGGTCTCTCTGGAGTATTAAAACAAATATTTAATTATTATTATTAATTTTTTATTTAATAAAAATTAAATATATATATATATATATATATATATATATTGTATTGTATTTAACATGTTATCATTAAGACAGAAAAATATATTTACCCTTTTTATATATAGAATATTAGAATTATTATAAAAGTACAACACAGAACCTTAAATGTATCGAATGACAAAATAAAAAATAATATATATATATATATATTTCAAACAATTGTTCTTCTTTCCAGATTAATTAATATTTAATGTCCAGTATGTTGAGAATCTTTCCATCATATTTTTTTAAGTTTTACTTTTTCTGTAGTTTTTTTTTTCATTTTTATATATATTTCTTTGAGTTAAAGCTCAATGTTTATATCTTGAAGTTCTCTCTCGTCACCACCAGGGTCACTCGCGGCGCCTGCAGGTCTGCGTGACGCCGGTCCAGAACTCGGGAACGCTGCCTCTGCTGGTGGAGGCGGTTCTGTCCGTGTCCATCGGCTGCGTGTCCGCTCGCTCCACCAAACTCCAGAGACCTCTGGACTCGTATCAGGTGCGTCTCCTGCACTCACGGTGACCATCCGTTCATGGCTACACTTAAAAAAAAAATTGTTGAGAAGTTTTAGCTTTGATTTGACCGAGTGTTGTTTCTCCTGCCAGCGAGAGGTGGAAGACGATATGGATAGTTATCAGGTACCATCTTGGTGTCCCTGCTACCCCCCCCCCCCCCTCTTCTTTAGTCCTGCAGCATGACTTAAAAACATGTTTGCCACGTCAGACATCGACCATTAAACACAAGTTGAATCACGGCTGATCTACAGACCTCACCTGTTGCTTTTGACTAATGCCAGTGTTTTGCTTGTTACCACGGCAACAACCAGCATCTATTAATCTGTTGCATGGCTGCATGGTTTTTTCTGTCGCTGCATGATGAAGCAGGAAGATCCACTGCAGCCAGCAAAGTGTGTGTGTGAGTGTGTGTGTGAGAGCTTGATTTGTTACCGTTTATTTAATCAACTGGGAGGAAGAAAAACAATTTTTACTTTTATCTTTTATTTAATTTTAATTTAATTTTCTTTTTTTTATTATTTGTACGTCATCTTTCTTTTTTAGTTATTTCTTTAATTTAATTTTTTATTTGATTTATATTATAACTTTGTTCTTTCATTTAAATTTTGAATCGCATTTTGATTTTTCTCTTTATTTAATTTCTATTATTATTTTTCCTTTTATTTCATCTTTTATATAACTTGAATTCATTTTGATTTGATTTGATTTTTTTTTAAATTATTTGTAGTTCATCTTTGTTTTTTAATTCTATATTTTATTTTATTTTTTATTTCATTTATATAATAATTTTGATCTTTTATTACATTTTATTTACATTTTTATTTTTCTCTTTATTTAATTTCTATTATTATTTTTACTTTTATTTTATCTTTTATTTCATTTAATCTTTTTTTATTTGTACTTTTATCTTTGTTTTTTACCTTTATTTAATTTTTTATTTAATTTATGTATTTTTATTGATCTTTAATTTTTGTTTTTATTTAGTTCTTTAATTTAATTTTTGATATTATTTTTACTTTCATATTATATTTTATTTTATTTTTTATTATTTATATATAATCGATATATATATAATTTCTTAATTACGTCATCTTTGTTTTTTATCTTCATTTCAGTTTTATTTTTTCACGTAATTCATATATTTATTTTTTATCTTTGAATAAAAGTAAAAACAAATATAACTTTTATTTTTACTTTATTTTCACTTTCATAATTCTTACATGTCAGTTTATATCTTTAATTTAATTTAAAATACACAAGTATTTATGTTAAATAAAAAAAACAATAATAAGAACAAAGATATATAACAATAATCTTTTAGCAACATATAGTTATACTTAGTTAGTTATTTTGGTCAAAATAGTCGATTCATAATGATTAATAGTTGATAATGTGAAATGTTAAATGAAATCTACAAATAAATAAATAAAATACACATTATATTTAACTTTAATTTTTCATACAAAGTAAATACATGATTTATTTTATTATATCGAAGTTCACAATAAATATATAATAAAATTGATTGATTCATGTTTATAAAAGTATTTCTATATTTCAGTGTCAAAAATGCTGCTTATCTTTTTATTTGACTTATAATTTTACACAGTTTTCTCTTCACACTTCCTTTTATATGCTTAAATTACACCTGATTATTCTTTAATGTGTATTAATGCATGTATACGTGTTAAATATTCCAAAAATAATGTTTTTTTTACGTATAGCATTTTGAAAAAAAGCCCTAAACAAACCCAAAGAAGCCATTAAACCATCTGCACATCAATATAAATGTTTCCTTCAGTCAAAATATGGCCTTGATGACCTCTGACCTCCATCTCTTCCAGGAGGAGGATCTGAACTGCGTGCGGGAACGCTGGTCGGAGGCTCTGATCAAACGTCGGGAATACTTGGACGAACAGATCAAGAAGATCATCAACAAACACGGTCAGTGTTTGTTATTTTTCTCTCCCGTGTTTCTTCGTGACTTTTGGCTAAAGCGTCGCCGAATGACCTCCTCAGAGAAGAGCGAGGAGGACGTGGAGCGCGAGGCTCGGCTGGTGGAGCAGTGGGTCGGGCTCACGGAGGAGAGGAATGCTGTGCTGGTACCGGCGCCTGGCAGCGGGATCCCGGGAGCCCCTGCCGACTGGTAAACTAGTCCACGCCCTCTTTTCTCTTCCTGCCCACCATCCTGATCCGAGACTCTGACTGCTCTAGGACGCCCCCTGTAGGAATGGAGATCCACATCCCCGTCCTCTTCTTGGATTTAAATGGTGAGAAAAAGGTTTTTTTTACGAAGTATATATATATTTTAGTTTTTACAGATGTTTTGTTTGTGTCATCAGCGGATAACCTGACGGTGAACGAGCAGCTGACCGGTCCACACGCTGCTGGAGTGAACTCCATCCTGCCCAAAGAGCACGGAAGTCAGTTCTTCTACCTGCCAATCATCAGGCTCAGCGACGAAGAGGTGAGAGGATACCGCCCTCTGGTGGCCTGAATGAGTAACGACCGCATATATGTGGCCATACGTGTTGAATTATTATTGATTAAAATATCATAATCATTACATTTTTATAGTCAGTATTGTAAAGACAATAGAGGGTTATTTTGTTCGGTCGAAAATATAGAATAGAATGAAATAAAATAAATACGAAAATCAAATGAGATTAATAAACAAAATCAGATACTGTTACATTAAAGTAAACATACAAATAAATAATAATACGACAATTAAATTAGCTTTAATTCGTTGTGAGTTCATTTACCAATAAAGTTAATTCAATGTATCCTTAGGGCAAGACTTAATTTACTTATTTATTTTTACTATTTTCTCACTGAAATGGTTTAATTAATACATAATCATTTATACTACTAACTATAAATCATATTGAATCAATATTGATCCCCCCTCATATTAATTGATTTATATTTCAATAAGTTATTAAAAGAAAACACGTTTTAAACTCAGAATATAATTTAAATCAATTATACATTTTCTTTTTTACACTAATACTATTTTACCCACATATATATGTGACTGTAGGTAGAACTACTTACTAAATACATGTATTTGATTACTGTACTCTACTGTACTATACATCTTCATTTCCTCCTATGTACTCCTTGTTCTAAACTTAAATAAAAGGTTAATTTAATGTTGTTTATTTTATCCCAAAGCTATAGTCGTATGATTTTCAGGTGTTTAACGAACGAAGTCACAGTTTTAATTGTGTGTTTCTTCTCTGACACGTCAGGTGTCTGCAGCTTGCTCGTGGGATTCTTCCATCCACGACTCGGTGCACCTGAACCGGATCACGTCTCCTCACGAGCGCATCTACCTGATCGTCAAGGCCACGGTGCAGCTCAGCCACCCGGCCTCCGTGGAGCTCGTGCTCCGCAAGAGGATCGCCGTCAACGTCTACAACAAGCAGGTGCGGACCAGCAGGGGGCGCTCTAGGGGTGGGGCATTAAGAACGTGAGGTAACTGTTGCTCTTCTAGAGTTTCACCCAGAGCCTGAAGAAGAGAATGTCCATGAAGAGTTCGCTCTACTCGTGCGGCGTCACCTACGAGATCGTGTCCAACATTCCTAAGGTGAACTTTCCTCATGAGGGAATGTATGGAAGTGAACCAGTGACACCAGGATGTTGAATTTAACATTTAGATGTTGAAACTTTAAATAAAACATCATTTAAATAGCACTTAACTATTTTAATTTAGTAATTGAATTCAATAATTTATACATTTAAAGATTGTATTTTCAATAATGTATTTTTAAATGTTTCTTTTTTTTCTTTTTTTTTTTACAGTTTTATATGTTTATAGTCATAAAAAAATCAGTATATTTCAAAAATTGAATTGAATTGTACATATAATATAATTTAAGAATTTGATTATTTTCTTCTTTTTGACATTCTGGACAAAACAAACAACCAACTTTTTTTCCAAAAAATGTAAAATAATGATATTAAAATGTTCATTTCTTTTTTTAATGTAATTTAAAAATAATTATGAATTTATTTTTACATATTGTGTTTTATGTTTCTTCAAAATGTTTTGTATAACTTAAATGGTGTTATCGACAAACTTAATTATTTATTTTATGTTTATATATATTTAATATATATACAGTATATACATATATATATTCGAATATTGTCTAAATTAATACATTTTTTATACATAAGAGTTTCAAAAATAACATTTTTAATTCACATGTTTTATATTTTATCGATTTTAAAAAGCTACAAATTAAAAAAAATATTGAATTTTAAATATGTATTCATTACTTCATTCATGAAAAGAAATTCATTCATTTTCAAACATTTTTAATTCTATGGTTAAAAATCGAATTCCTCACTTCAATATACAAATGATTGAAATGAAGTTTTCAACAAAAATAATTCAATACATTTAAAAAATTCAAATAAGTTTCAAGATTTTAAATGTTTAATTATATTCTGATGCTGCTGATATACTTTTTTCTCCTTTGATCTTCATATTTGCACTTTGTTTTCTCTGCACTTTGTTCTTTTTATTTGAACCTTGTTCTTTTTTCTTTTTTTTTCTTTTTTTTACTTTGTTCTTTGTTAATTTGCTCTTGGTTATTTTAGTTGCGCTTTGTTCATTTTATTTGAACTTTGTTCTTGTTTTTATGAAACTTCTGTACCTTCTTTCGTCTGCTGTGAACTGGAAACCTAAAGATCTCCATAGAGTTAAATAAAGTCTATGTTTCTACTTCCACACAAATAAAAACATGTGTTTGTGCTGCAGGCCTCAGAGGAGCCCGAAGAGAGGGAGACTCTGGCCCTCATGGCAGCTCGAGGGCCCAGCGAGGAGACCCAGGACGGAGAGACCTACATCGAGAAATACACCCGAGGAGTCCTGGAGGTGGAGAACATCCTCAGCCTGGAGCGGCTGCGACAGGTTCTCGCTGCGTCCGGACGTCGACCAGGAGTCGAATGAAGCCGTGAATAATTCAGCGGCCGGTGTTTGTTTCTGCAGGCGGTCACGGTGAAGGAGGCGCTCGCTGCCAAAGGACGACACCTGAGGAGGAGTATCAGCACCCCCAATGTTCAGCATGTATGGACGCACACAACATGTTACACAATAGTTTTAATACACAAACATTAAGGAGGAGTATCAGCACCCCCAATGTTCAGCATGTATGGACGCACACGTCACAACATGTTACACAATAGTTTTAATACACAAACATTAAGGAGGAGTATCAGCACCCCCAATGTTCAGCATGTATGGACGCACACGTCACAACATGTTACACAATAGTTTTAATACACAAACATTAAGGAGGAGTATCAGCACCCCCAATGTTCAGCATGTATGGACGCACACGTCACAACATGTTACACAATAGTTTTAATACACAAACATTAAGGAGGAGTATCAGCACCCCCAATGTTCAGCATGTATGGACGCACACGTCACAACATGTTACACAATAGTTTTAATACACAAACATTAAGGAGGAGTATCAGCACCCCCAATGTTCAGCATGTATGGACGCACACAACATGTTACACAATAGTTTTAATACACAAACATTAAGGAGTATCAGCACCCCCAATGTTCAGCATGTATGGACGCACACAACATGTTTCACAATAGTTTTAATACACAAACATTGAGGAGTGTCAGCACCCCCAATGTTCAGCATGTATGGACGCACACAACATGTTACACAATAGTTTTAATACACAAACATTGAAGAGTGTCAGCACCCCCAATGTTCAGCATGTATGGACGCACACAACATGTTACACAATAGTTTTAATACACAAACATTAAGGAGTATCAGCACCCCCAATGTTCAGCATGTATGGACGCACACAACATGTTACACAATAGTTTTAATACACAAACATTATTGACAGTTTTAAATTATCTTGATTATCTCTTTGTTTGTCGTTCTTTATCAAACAAATTTAAT